>NW_021680736.1:377092-386785 GCF_001412515.2 Diachasma alloeum
TTCTGGAAATCCTGGAGGAGTATAACTCTATCGTGCAATTACCAGGGGATTCACCAGGGGTGACCGATCATCTAGAACATGAAATTCCCTTGAAACCTGGCACCGCGCCCATCAACGTGAGACCTCACCGGTTACCAGAAGCGCAGATGGGGGAGGTTGACCGGCAGGTCAAGGAGATGCTGCAAAGTGGCGTCGTACGACCTAGTAAAAGTCAATGGAATGCGCCTCTGCTCGTCGTACCGAAGAAAATGGATGCTTCGGGCAAGGTGAAATTTCGTGTTGTCGTCGATTTTCGACGGTTGAATGACGTCACGGTTGGTGATTCATTTCCGTTGCCCAATATTACTGACATTTTGGATCGGTTGGGTAATGCAAAGTATTTCTCAACTCTGGATTTGGCCTCGGGTTTTCATCAAATACCCGTAAAAGAAGAGGACAAGTGCAAGACTGCTTTTTCGACACCCTATGGGCACTACGAATTTAACAGATTGCCTTTCGGGGTTAAGGGCGGCCCTGCAACGTTCCAGAGGTTAATGAATTCTGTTTTGGCTGGAGTTCAGGGTATCCGATGTTTTGTATATCTGGATGACATCGTAATCTTTGGCCCAGATCTACAGGAGCATAATAAGAGGCTGAGGGAAGTCCTGCAGCGCCTGAGGGATGCAAACCTGAGACTCCAACCTGACAAGTGCAATTTCTTAAGACGAGAAGTCGTGTATTTGGGACATATTATCACCAAAGATGGGATCAAAGCCGATCCTAGTAAAATAGAAGCAGTAAAGGATTTTCCGGAGCCTCAGAGTGAAAAGGAAATAATGTCCTTTTTGGGTCTGGCAGGTTACTACCGGAAATTCATTAGGGATTTTTCCAAAATCGCAAAACCTCTGTCGAACCTTCTAAGAAAGGACGTCGCCTGGACCTGGGGGACAGCGGAGGAGAGCGCGTTTGAGAGCCTGAAATCAGCTCTGGTTACAGCGCCGATCCTGCAATATCCAGATTTCCAGAGGCCATTTCTGCTGACTACGGATGCGTCAAACAAGGCTGTGGGAGCTGTGTTGTCGCAGGGGGAGATCGGAAAGGATCTGCCAATTGCCTATGCCAGCCGGACGCTTAATCCTGCGGAGCAGAAATACAGTACGATTGAGAGGGAACTAGTAGCCATTGTGTGGGGTGCTCATCACTTCCGACCCTACCTGTATGGGCGAAAGTTCACTGTCGTTACCGATCACAGGCCCTTAAGATGGATTTTTAACGTCAAGGATCCAGGTTCGAATCTCGTGCATTGGCGTCTAAAATTAGAGGAGTATGATTTCGAGGTGGTATACAAGCCCGGGAAATTAAATACCAACGCCGACGCGTTGAGCCGTATCAATATTGTAACTCGAGCGCAGTCGAAGAAAGAGACGGAGACAGTTGCGAGTACGGGCTCGGACAGCGGGGTCATCACACCTGCTGACGATGAGGTTTTGGAAATACTACGGGAATACCACGATACACCGGTAGCTGGTCATCCTGGGAAAAAGCGAATGTACGCTAAATTGAAACAGAGATTCTATTGGAAGGGAATGAAATCTGACGTGAAGAAATACGTGGGAAGCTGTGAGGAATGTCAACTCAACAAGCTGGGAAAAGCTACGAAGGTGCCCATGATCGTCGGAGAAACCCCTCAGACGGCGTTTGAGCAATGTGCTATGGATATAGTTGGTCCATTGCCCGTGACGAGCGCTGGAAATAAGTACATCTTGACGTTCCAGGATGCTCTGACGAAATTCAGCAAAGCTATTCCTATTCCAGACCAGGAGGCTAACACCGTCGGACGTGCGTTCGCGGAGAAAATAATTTGTGAATATGGAACGCCACAGAGACTTCTCACGGATCAAGGACCAAATTTCGTGGGGGAAATATTCAAAAATGTCTGTAGACTTTTGAAAATAAAGAAGATACAGACAACGGCATATCATCCGCAGACCAATGGCATTGTTGAGAGGTCGCATCGCACTCTAGCGGAGTACCTGAGAGGCTTCATTCAGGAGGATCAAACTGATTGGGATACGTGGCTTCCATACGCCATGTTTGCGTACAACACTACGCCCCACACGGCAACAAAAATGACGCCATTTGAGCTAATTTTTGGAAGACGCGCTGAATTACCGACAGCCGTGAAACAGCCGCCTCGTTTGACGTACTGCTACGATGACTTTGCTCAGGAGCTACGGGAAAGATTACGTGCAGCTCATCAGGAGGCGAGAGAGACCCTTGACAAGGTGAAAGAACGATCGAAAGTTCAATATGACAGAGATGCGGAGCCAATGGTGTTCAAAGTTGGCGACAAAGTCCTGTTGAAAAACGATGTTTTGCGACGCGGAAGATCGAAGAAGTTGACACAGCCCTGGATCGGTCCTTACGAAATTGTAGAGAAGAAATCTGATGTGAACTATATAATTCGAAGCGGAGGAAAGAAGAAAACACAGAGAGTCCACATCAACCGACTACGTCCTTTTGTAGAGGCATGACTATATGTACCTCTGCCTCGGACGTTACAACTCTTCGAAGACCTGGAAATTTCTTATTTTTGGGATAAGGAATTTTTTATGGAAAAAATAATATTGACCTTGCCATGTGTTTATTCAATTAAACAATTAATTCCAAGGTATAATCGGAGCACTGAGACTGTTTCGGGTGTGCCAGGTTCTTCCCAGGTAGAAGAAATCCGGATAGTCCCAGCAGTAGGAATGACAGCGAGCACATCTAGTTCCAGTATCTTCCAGAAATTGGGGTACATGACATGGCTGAGCTGTTGGAGATTCTTGAAAGAGACCACGAAGATTGAAGACGTCCTGGACATCTATCTCAATGTCGGAACGGATCGGAAGATCCCAAAGGGCATTCAGGTTCTTCCCTCTACTGATTCTCCATTGCTTGACTTTATTTTTGAACTCCAGATTGACGTATCCGGGTCGATAGGGAAATCTGTCACACTAGAAATGTCAAAAAACAGGCAAAAATTAGAAGAAATAGAGACTGAGACGGTCGGAAAAGAACAGGTTGTTAGGAGAGTAGAGGAGGTATTCGGACTTACCAGATATTTAAACATGAATGCATCCACCGAGTGCTTTAAATATGGGTGTTTCTTGACGGAGCATTTTGGTCGAGGAACGAGCGGTCCGAGTCGATCCCACACACTTCTCCTGGCAGGTCTACTTGATTGGTCCGGAGAGCAGTCCAGAGGGTGGTGCTCAAAGGTGCGACAAACACGGCAGCGGGGCGCTGGTTTTCCAGTTGAACCCTTGGACTGGTTAGTCTTCAACGGAGATCCCGAAGAAGGCGCAGGACGGGTTGCAGGACGGATGCTGATACGCAGTGGGCAAGAACGGGAGAGATGTCCGGGCTCACCACAAGTAAAACATCTTTTGACAACTGCAGAGACGGATACTGTTGGTCGAGGTCGAAATCGACGAGATCTCGAACAGATTCCGCAGTTGGTAGATGTTCCACACTCAGCGAAGGGACACTTTCGTGAAACATGTCCAGCAATTCCGCACTTAAAGCACTTGACACTATTCATCTTGATGCTATGGGGTATTATAACCTTTCCACTTGGAATTTTTAAGAGGACTGTGACTTGTTGGGGACGACAGGCACTTTTATGTCTAGGGGTGCAACGTCGACAAACATGGCTGCCGTCAAGGCAACGTCACCTAAAGTCGACGTCCAACTCAAGTTCAAGAACCTGTGATTTCGCAAAAACACGGAAGTCGATAAATTTTGCAACGGCCTTAATAATGCTCATGCTGGGAAGCATGGCACCTCAAATAAGGGGGGAGGGGCATGTGGTTGAGAAATTTATTGACACTCCTGGAATTCATTTTGAGCCTATCGGAAGATTGTATCTGAGTAATCAAGTATGGAGTATCGCTGCATCTACAGATGTGGGGCCTTGGATGCTGAGAGCTGATCAGGTCCATAAACATCTTGAACTCGCTAAGGAGCAATGCAGTCGAGGAGCATACGAAAGCGGGAAAAATTTCCAGCTGATAATTACTCAGTGGGCTGAGGACTTTGCGGAGACTAAAGATGTTATCTCCGGGATGCTGGGGATCAACGATTCTAGAAAACGCCGAGGTCTTATAGACGGTCTAGGGACTGTCGCAAAATCATTGTTCGGTACAATGGATGCTGAGGATGCACTTATCATCAACCAGAGACTTTCACGATTAGAAAGTGGGGTTGAAGGGACTTTTGAGAGTTCTAAGAAACAAATGGAGATCGTAAATTCAACTCTCTATCAGTTGGGACATACGGAGGAGATGATTCAGAAGAATGAAGAAATCCTCATGAAGTCCTTAAAGGAGAAAGATTACGAGGTATTAACGATCACAGATAAGGTTGATCTGGACGAGCATCTCATGATACTGGAAGCTATCTACACCGGAGTAATGAGGGATGCTGCGAAGATCAAGAAGCTACTGACTGACGCCAAAGGGAAGCTAATGGATTCAGGGGTATTCACAGAGAGGAGTTTAGTTGCCCTTCTTAAAACAGCGAAGTTACCGAAGGGTTTAAGTTTCCCCTTTGAGCTCGAAGTAGGCGGGATGTATCAAATGCAGGAGGTATCCACCGTCCACGTTCATGTATTTGGATTTAAAATTGTTACCTTGGTAGAGATACCACTCGTCAATTTTCAAGCGTTCGACGTTACGCTGACGCATGGAATTCCTGTGCGAACAACGAACGGGTATCACTCATACTTGGAGGCGAAGAACGAACTTCTGGTTATCCACGGGGCAACGCAGCAATTCGTGCCAATGACCGAGGGACAATTAAATCGCTGTAAGCAGATTCGAGGGCAATACTTATGCACTGAGTCTTTGCCCATACAAAAAATAAAAGATACAAGCCCATGTGAAGTGCAAATGTACATGAATCCTGAGAAGATGCCAACTACATGTGTTGTGAAGCATCTACAGCTTCAAGGGCTCATTCTAATTAAAATGAGAAAAGATAACGCATGGTTCTATGTAGCCCCAGAACCCGAGGGAGTAGAGGTCACCTGCGGCGACGAGCAAGTAAGGGATACTCTGGAGGACTCAGGGACTTTGAGGGTCAAGGACTTTTGCGAGATAGTCGCTTCCGACTTCACCATAAGAGGGCGGAAGTCACATGAGGTAACATACAACGCTCATGTTCACCCAAAATTGAACTTGACGTTAGATGACGTCACCACCACTCAGCTCGAGCAACGAAGATTCAATCTGAGTGACATCCAGCTGAACAATGTCGTTGGAAACGTGAAAGAGCTGGAAGGGCTCCACGTGCAACTGGCAGCTGAGAAAGAAGATCTGAACCGGATAGAAAAGAAGTTCGATTATCGAGAATTTCTTACACACCCATCATCGATATTCACCGGGGTAATGGTGATTCTAGCATTCATCTCGGGGCTAACCCTTTACTGCTGGTGTCGAAAACCTTGGCCAGCACCCAAAAGAGAAACGCCTAGCTTCGAAGTAGCATAAGAATTTATGTATTGTATTTAATTTGTAATATTGATTATTAATGTAAGAAACCTTATTAATTAAGGTTTATATCGGTGAGTTAGGGTTAATAGAGAAAATTCCTGAGGGTAGTAATTTTCTTCCCTGGCGGGGAGGGATGTTATGCCCCAAATAACTTCTCAAAATTCAACTGCTTATTCGAATAACATGAAGTGACGAAAGTGGCACAAGTTATTCGAAACAAACAGTGGAATGAAGAAATATACAGATAACTGGGGTGCAGCGTCAGCACTTTGCGCCCCGACGACTGGCCTTCGTGTACGCCGGGAAGACGTCACCCGATGCCTTGCAGGTGTGCGACGAAGAACAATGACCTGATGCAATCGTATTGCATGAGGTGATAAAAACTCGTGTAATCGTTGTCTCGGGGCCAGTTACTTGTCAATTCTTTGATTACCTTCTTTATACTTTATACTCGCTTGATACATTCAGTATCAAACCGAGTTTTATTTATTCAATAACTTTTAAATTAATGATTAAAAAAACCAATTCCCAATAAAGTAATTATTTCTATTATCTACCCGCGTGTAATTCATCCGTAATTGAACCCAACCGCTCGGGTCCATTACACAAAGGCAACGCCGGAGGAGGAGCTGGTGAAGAGCTTGGTGGCGACGTTGTCGGCCAACCCGGGGCTGCTGGCGGCTGTGTTCGCACAGCTGCCACCTGTCAACCTGGGGCCCTCGACGTCAGCAATGCCGCCACCCGCACCGATGGGGAGGGCGGACAGAACGGCCGGACCCTGGGAAAGCAGACGGGGCGAAAAACCCTCGTCAAACCTCCCCCCAGGAGACCAGAGACCCCCCTTCCGAAGCCCTAAGCCGAGGAGCAGAGCTCCAAAGCTAAGGGACGAGGGAAAAAGGGAGCGGCGAAAGAGAAGGTGGGGCCGCAAGGCTACACCGAGCAGGGCACCGGGGCAGGGATGAGGAGGACCTACACCGAAGTCCTGCACGGGAAGAGGACGGAGAGCTCAGGGCCGAAAGGCTCTGAGAAGAAAATCCCCCCAGACGCAGCGCTGGAGCCCGAGGCCAAAGAGGCGACCTCCGAGGCCAAGGGCAAACTCCGTTTGACAGGGAGGAGGAAGGGGAAGAGGTCAGGGGCGCAAAACCCTGAAGGCAAGGACCCCGAAGCGGAGGCACGGAGCATCCATCTTCAAATACTCCAGCATGGGGGGGAAGGATCCACAGAGGCGGTTGGGGCGAAAATCCCCAAGCGTAAGGCCTCTGAAGACGAGAGGATGGATACAACATCCCCTCTCGTCGACGACGAAACCCCCAGGCAGGAGGAGAAGAGGAGGAGACTCCCGCAATTCCTCATTCCAGCACGCCTGTGCTGGAACGGCCGGAAACCGGGACATAAGGGCAGAGACTGCCCGGAGGCACGAAGGCCCCACTGCCGAAGGTGCGGCATCCCGTGCAGCGAGGAATTTTGTGCCTCCTGCACCAAGAAATGGAAAGCCATGGGCCCATGGGTGCCTGAATTCGGACAGAATGTGCCTCGGGACACCCTAAGGCTGCTGAGGAAGCAGCAGAAGGCGGACGCCAAAGCGAGGGCGAAACCACGCCCTCCCAGGCGAGCCCCGGAGGCCGGAAGGCCCTTCCAGAGGGGGCCGGGTTATGTGGCTCAAGGAGAGCACGGGAAAGGACCTCGGTTCATTCCCCTGCAACCGAGAAAACCGACAAAACCGGGAAAGATCGCCCGGACGGAGCGGAGGGCGAGAGAAAGGGCTGAAAAGCTCGCTCAAGCTCAGCCGATGGAGGAGGATGAACTCCCAAAGGCTGAGGAAAGCGAGAGCGAGGACTCCGCCTAAAAAGGCGGGAGGAGGAGCTCGGCAACCGAAGTTTTGGACAGGGGAGGGCACTTCATTCTGGTCCCCGCCCATTTCTTTTCGGTTGGGAGAGAGGCCTGGTCCGAAATGACCAGGAGGCCGGTAGACTCATTTATGGGTGGCATGAACGCCGAAATTCACTTCCGAGTGAATAGAAGGCGAAGGAAAGGGGCGAAAGCCCCAAAACAAATAACTATCCACACGTGCATGCAAATCGGGTAGTAGGCGCCATCTAGCGCCTTCCCGATAAAAGTAACAACTATCGGTAACCCACCACGGTTGAATGACAGTCGGTAAGGTAGGAATCTTCCTTGCCGACTGATGAAAATGGTACCGGTTGGTGAGAAATGCCACTAGATGGCGCCACCTCAGTCGAAAAACACTGAAAATACCGAGAAAGGTTCTTTTAGTTGGGAAAACACCCCCCAGTACCGCCAAAGGCGAGAAATAGAGTGTTTTTCAAATACAAAAGAGGGAAAAGCCCAATAAAGAGCGAGGAAGAGGGAGGAGTGCCTGAAAAGGCAGGGAATACCTCTNAAAAGGGCCCCCTCTCGGAGGAGGAGAGGGCTAAAAGGCCGATCAGTCCACTGGCGACGGATTGGAGCCTTCCCTTGCCAAAAGACAGGCCAGGCCAAGGGGCCGAAAGGTCCTCAGAGGACCTAGCCTCGCGAATGGCAATACTGAGAATCTTCGCTGAGGAAGCGAAGAGGCTAGAAGAGCAGGTCCGGACTTCAGGACTGATTGGAGCTGCAGCCCCTCCCCGCAGAGGGCGAGGGAGACCGAAAGGGAGCAAAACCACTAGCCGAAATGCTAGTGGAGCTATNCGAAGGTGCGGCATCCCGTGCAGCGAGGAATTTTGTGCCTCCTGCACCAAGAAATGGAAAGCCATGGGCCCATGGGTGCCTGAATTCGGANGAGTTTTCGTTCAGAAATACTCACTAGATGATCCTGGGGATTTATAGGGACTTTTAGTAGGCAAGTAAAATTCCCCGAAGAGCCTCCAGAGTAGCCGCCGACCCAAAANGGGGCAAGATAGTTAATCACCCAGAACTAGGGAGTTTTCGTTCAAAAATACTCACTAGATGATCCTGGGAATTTATAGGGGCTTTTACGAAGTAAGTAAAATTCCCCAAAGAGCCTCCAGAGTAGCCACCAACCCAAAGAAGGGGGCGCCGCACACTCGGAGAAAGAACAAGAGTAGGGAGGACCCCCCACTCTGTACGGTAGAGTATAAAAGGAGCTGCAGAGCTCCCAGAAAACTCTTTTCTGTCGTAAAGGCAGAGGTTGAATGAGCCTCCTGACTTTACGGAAGACTCGCTGGGCTAGAAATGGCACCAAAGAAGGATTTGCTGAAGAAGCAAACGGAAGGGGGAGGGGAGGAGAAAACCTCTGAGACCCCGGCGGAACCGAAAGGTTCGGAAATGGATCCCGAAAAGGGAGCCAAAAAAAGACGCAGAGGAAACGCACTGGAGAAGTGACGACCTCGGAAATTTGTGATGGAGAATCCGAGGCTGAAAAGGTCTCGAGATCGAAGCCAGAGAAAAAGGGGCCGCTCTCGGAGGAGAGGGCTAAAAGGCCGATCAGTCCGCTGGCGGCGGATTGGAGCCTTCCCTTGCCAAAAGACAGGCCAGGCCAAGGGGCCGAAAGGTCCTCAGAGGACCTAGCCTCGCGAATGGCAATACTGAGAATCTTCGCTGAGGAAGCGAAGAGGCTAGAAGAGCAGGTCCGGACTTCAGGACTGATTGGAGCTGCAGCCCCTCCCCGCAGAGGGCGAGGGAGACCGAAAGGGAGCAAAACCACTAGCCGAAATGCTAGTGGAGCTATGACGCCGACGGAAGGAATTCCGGGCGTGACGGTAACGAACGCCACGCCAACGGCTGAGGAAATACTTGCTCAGGTGCAGAAACTGAGCAGGGAAATGAGGGGACAATTGGGGCCAGCAATGGCCAACCCTCAACAGAAGGTCCGAGAACCAGAGCCTGAGGTTCCGAGGCAGTCTCCCACAAATCCTCCAGGGCGAACAGCCCTAGGAAATGATTATAGGGGAAATGAAAGATACGCACGCCGCAGAGAGCGTCGTAGGCAAGCCTCCGAGTCAAACACTACGGAGAGCGATTTTTACGGTCGCGAGGATCGTAGAAATCGCTATGAAAGCTCTGGCAACGCCCTGGATTATTTAACCAGGTGGGGCATATCGTTCTCTGGGCAACCAGATGAAGACGTGGAGGATTTTATCTCCGCGATTGACGATGCGAGAGACGCAATCCGAGTTAGGGAAAGCGATCTCGTGAAGATCCTGAAAGGGGTCCTCAA
>NW_021680736.1:386806-413872 GCF_001412515.2 Diachasma alloeum
GTGGGGCATATCGTTCTCTGGGCAACCAGACGAAGACGTGGAGGATTTTATCTCCGCAATTGACGATGCGAGAGACGCAATCCGAGTTAGGGAAAGCGATCTCGTGAAGATCCTGAAAGGGGTCCTCAAGGGGAACGCCCTCACGTGATATCGCCACGTGGAGGTTTTCTCTTGGGAAGACGCGTGCCACGCCCTCCGTGAAAGATTCGGAGCGCTGGATTTCCAGCAGGCGTTGCACAAGGAAATTTCCGACCGCCGGCAAGGCGCGGAGGAAAGTGTAGGAGCGTTCATAGCGAATATGAACGGCTTATTTGGACGCACTCGACCCCTGTGGTCCGAGGAGAAGCAGCTTACGTACATCTACAACAATATGTTGCCGAAGTACATAGTTGGCTACACCCTCGGCCCCGCGTCGAGGTTGAAAGAATTGGAGAGGCACGCTTTACGTCAGGAGAAATTAATTCTCTCCGAGCTGACGTGGCGACCCCCTCCAAAACCAGCACATGCCCTGTGCCCAAGCTTCGGATACCGAGGCCCGAGCTATGTCCAAAAAAGCTCGAGCTTCGTGCAGAAAGACCCGAGGCAGCATAGAGGCTATGAGAAGCCATCTCTGAGGGCACTCGAGATGGAAGGGCACAACGAGCCCATAGAGACTGTCCAATCATCTATGACGAGCTCGAATTGCAGGAAACTGAAGCAGCACACGCCTTGCAAAGTCGTGATGCTCCTTCAGGGAGGGGTGGACGTGCTGGTTTCACCAGGCACTTGTTGGTGTGTCGCAATTGCGACCGAGTAGGCCACACGTTCAGGTTTTGCACCGCCGAAAGAACCGTATTTTGTTACGGATGCGGTGCCAAAGGCGTGCACTTGCCAGAGTGCCCAAAATGCCGTCCAAAAAACGGGAAACCGGCAGCGTAAATGACGAAAATTCGTCTGCGCCGACGGAAATCTCGGAGAAATTGGAAAGAAACCCAGTGGAAGAGGCGGAACATTCCTCAGAAACTGTAGGATGGGAGATCTCAGGGCAGAATCATAGCCCAGAGGTTGGAGAAACGGCTGTACAAAGGGTAGAAATGCCCGTGGCAGTGGCAGAGGAGTCTCAAGAGGAGGGCGGAGTGGAAAAACTCTCTCTGGAATCCCTGACGGACCCCATTGCATTGTCATCGCCGGAGATAAGCTCTGATCTGGAGTTTATCAATCAGGCGATGAAAGAAGGAAAGACATTTGCCTTTCACGTGAATATCGAAATTCACGGAAGGAAAATACGCGCTCTAGTGGACTCAGGGGCATCTCGTACCTTCGCTGGAGAAGCGGGGATCGAGCTGCTGAGCGAGCTAGGTATCAGTGCGAGAAGAATACCACCGAGAAGAGTTCTAGTGGCGAATAGCCAACTAGAGGTGGTAAAGGAAGCCTCTAAAATACCTCTGGTATTAGGGGGAAGACCCGTCACGGTTGAAATTCTTTGGATGGCTTCGCTATCCGAGGATTTCATACTGGGATTGGACTTTTTGAGAGAAGAACGGATGGTCATTGATTTCTTTGACCAATCCTGGTTCTTTAGAGACAAACCTGACGAAACATTCAAGTTTGTCTCGGTGGACCGAGCCTGCCACATAACTGTGTGTAACGGCTTGAGGGTACCTGGAGAAGAGCAAAACAGCCAACTCCAGAGGCTCCTGGATGAAAAAATTCCACTGCATGAAGGAAGTCCACCGATTTCCAAGCTACCACCCCCACATGATTGACGTGGGAGGGCACGAACCTATCTGACAAAGGGTCAGAGTCGTGTCCGAACACATCAAACTGTCAATGTGGAGGGAAGTAGATGAGATGCTCCGAGATGGAGTCATCAAGCCATCCCAAAGTGACTGGAATAGTCCCGTAGTGATGGTCAAGAAAGCCAGCGGAAAATATCGGTTTTGTATCGATTTCCGCCGGGTTAATGAAGTAACGAAAAAGGATGCTTACGCGGTTGCAAATATGACTGGCATCCTTGATGAGTTACGACAGGCCAATTATATCACGACACTCGACTTGAGCGCCGCGTATTGGCAAATACCGTTGGCGGAGGACTCGAAAGAGATCACTGCCTTCACGGTGCCGGGAAGAGGGTTTTTTCAGTTCAAACGCATGCGGTACGGACTGACAAATGCACCCGCTACCTTCCAAAGAGCCCTGGACAAATTAATCGGTCCAGAGATGTATCCCCACGTGTTCGTGTACTTGGATGATATCATTATCGTCTCAAGGACATTTGAGGAACACCTCACGTGGTTGGGAAAGGCCCTCGATAAATTGAGAGATCACGGTCTCACAATAAATCGAGAAAAGAGTGTTTTCTGTCGTTCCGAGGTGAAATACCTCGGATTCGTCGTGAACAGTCAAGGACTACAAGTCGACCCCGAGAAAACATCGGCAGTCGTGGATTTTCCCGTGCCGAGGAATCTGAAACAGATTCGTCGTTTTCTGGGAATGGCCTCCTGGTATAGACGATTTATACCGGAGTTTGCAACCATAGCTCAACCGCTGACACTTCTGACCAAGAAGAATCAGCCGTGGTTATGGGGAGAAGAACAGCAAGACGCCTTCGAAGCGCTGAAAAAGCACTTAACGTCGGCTCCAACTCTTGCTTGTCCCGATTTTTCACTGCCGTTTACCCTGCAAACGGATGCGAGCAGTGTGGGACTTGGGGCTGTACTCACGCAAGTACAGGATGGACAAGAGCGAGTTATAGCTTACGCTAGTCGCTCATTAACGGGCCCCGAAACAAAATACACCGTAACTGAGCAGGAATGCTTAGCCGTTGTGTGGGCCATTATGAAGTTCCGCTGTTACTTGGAGGGCTACCCCTTCACAGTAATAACGGACCATAGCGCCTTAAGGTGGCTTCATAATATGAAAGACCCGGCTGGAAGGCTAGGGAGATGGAACCTCCGGTTGTTAGAGTATGATTACAAAATCATACACCGGAAGGGCGCGCTTCACCATGTGCTTGACGCCTTGTCACGCGCACCGGAAGGAGCAACGGAGTTGCTCTCGATGGCGGTAGATACGGAGGATAAATGGTATCTCCGGCGCTGTCGAGACGTAGAGAGAATCCCGGAAAAATATCCATGGAAAATTTCCGAAGGATTGTTGTACCACCTGAGGCCGAAAACAATTGCCTCAGTGGACAATCAAGACTTGGACGAGTGGCAATTAGTTCTCCCTCGGGAAATGAGACGGGCCGCTATACGCGAATGCCACGATTTGCCGCAGGCAGGACACCAAGGTGTTGATAAGACCTGCCAACGCTTGGCCAATCAATATTATTGGCCAGCGATGTTTGAGGACGTGATGACGTACGTAAGTGCGTGTCACGAATGTCAGCGCTGCAAAGTGCAACAGCAAGCCCCGATAGGCCAGATGGGACCTCGCGCAATCGAGAAACCCTGGTCGAGAATATCGGCGGATATTATGGGTCCCTTTACGCGTAGTAAAGGAGGGCACCAGTATATCCTAGTAATCCAAGACTTCTTTACGAAGTGGATACAAGTGCGACCGTTGCGCATAGCAACCGGTGCGACGATACGGAAAGCATTGGAGGAAACCATTATTTATCGATGGGGAGCTCCACGAGAATTGCTGACCGATAATGGGACCGAGTTCGTAAATAAGGACTTGAGAGAGTTGGCTGCTTCAACTAATATGAAGCACCGAACAACGCCGCCGTATCACCCGCAAGCGAACCCCACTGAAAGAGTGAACCGTTCACTAAAAGCTATGATACGAGCGTACGTGGATCAGGATCACCGTGATTGGGACTGTCATCTGGATGCATTTCGTTTTGCATATAATACAGCCCAACACTGTTCCCTGAAGGCAACCCCGGCTTTCGTAAATCTCGGGCGAGAGCCAGAGGCAGCGAATTCGCTGTGACGAAAGCTGGAGGGAGAGGTTGAAGTTGAAGAAACTCCAACAGAGGCCTGGGTCGAGCGCATGAAGCGCCATGACACCCTCAGATTGGCCTTTAGGCATGCATTAGCCGAAGCTAATGATCGACAGGCGCAAAGTTATAACTTGCGCCGAAGGAAAGGTGAATTCGAGGTCGGCGAACTGGTCCTAGTTCGCGGCCACGAGCTGTCGAGTGCTGCAAAACATCGTTCAGCGTCCTTGAACAAACCGTTCAATGGACCTTTCGTGGTGACCGAGAGACACTCCAGAAACTTTTACCAAGTTTCTGATATGGCGGGTCGTAATACCAAAGACTGTGCTATAGGAGGCTTTGGAGGACCCCCCGACTGAAAAGTCGGAAGGAAAGGAATAGTTGCTCCTGGAGGGTTTTTTTTGAAACGTCTAGGTTTCGGGTCGAAACCTCTCTTAAGGAGGGAGGTATGTAACGAGATTTTCTCGTTACGGGTTGAAATCCCCTTAAAAAGATAAGTGAACTCTCAAAATTGTTGAAGAGAGATAAGTAGTGACACCTAGAAGCGGCTGAAGAAAGCCGGGACTAGGTGAGATAAACCACAAACCAATGAAAGACCTAAGGCATAGCGGTTATGGGTGAAACCGCGACCCCTGGAGGTCTGGAGGGCGTTACTAGACTATCGCCGTATTAGAATTCGCCCAGCATGTGCTAGGGGAAATGGGGCCGACGTACAGGCCGTCCAACTGGGCGATTCTATAGGCTATGTCGGAGTAGGCTAGGGACCAACGGCCAGGTGAAAGGACTGGTACCTCCGTGATCCCGTCGGGTTGATTGGTGGGGATAGGGTAACGGAATGACCTATCGTCGCCGAGATATCCAGACTAGGAGGCAAGGCCCTAGTAAGATTCCGAGTTAGTCGCACGCGAGCGCTTGAACCGAGAGGTTGAAATAATCTCTCGGTGTGCTGGAAGTGGTGGATGGCTGAAGAAGCCATGGTAAGGAGTTAACTCAGCGTAGCCTGGTGCATAACTGTGGCGGCGAATATAGGGGGATGCCCCTGCATCCCCCGCGCGTAAATCTGAGTTATTTCGGAACGCGAGGTGACGACTTCGTCGTGTCCGGCGTCATCTAGTCTCGGCGGAACGATTCGAGGCGTATGGGCCCGTGGGCCTGGAGTCGAGAAATCCTCCTGTCGGTCCGACCATACGCCGGCGGTCTAGTACTACCCGGAGGCAGTGACGCGCGATAACCAAAGCGGTAACTGGTGGTGGAGAGAGTGGGTGGTCGTAGCGTGGGTAACGTAGTTCCACCCTGGTCAGATCAGCCTCTCCACGTCCTAGGCTCTGAGGAGTCCCGGCTGAATCGCAAATAGTTCGGAAACTCTCCCGAGTAGAAATACTCGGAGAGAGGAAGCATGCCGGAGGAGTCGAGAGACCCTCCGGAGGAAAGATGAATCCCATTCAGTAGAGAACTTATGCCACGAGGCATAATCCTCGGCTTGCAAAGGCCGTGGAATGTGACGGTAATACTCCTGGTGGACTTCGCCCACTCTACCGTATCACGCTGATATTAGCTAGGCAACCCATTGTCCAGCTCAAAAAGTCCTCTGAGTGGACGAGTTTGCCTCAGAGGCCGGTTTTCGTCAAACATCCCGTGAAGGTTCGGCTGGCGCCCGACTATTGAGCGATAGAAACGGCAAAAAAGTAGTTTGGATTTTCCTGGGTGAACAACCCGGGAAAATATCCTTACAAATTATTATTAACAATTAATGAGTGTCATATGATGCAAAGTAATTGATTTCAATCACAATTATCAATCAAGTATCTCCAATATTTTAACCTATTTTCGTATCAGAAAATTAAATATTTAGTTCTGCTAAATAGTTAAATTCTTATTGCTAGGGCAACTCAGTCATGTTCTGGTTTGACGTTTTTGCAAAATTATCAAACCTTGTGGTTAAAATGCAAATCGACGAGTGTTTGTACCCTATAATTATTGTGATCGAAAATAGGGAATATAATTGAGATTTCGAAAACAAATCATTTCATCAAATCTATATGAACTGATATGTAACTCTCAATTCATATCATTATTTCACCCTTTTTTATGACAAAAATTCTGTTAATGAAAATTCTCATTCCAACCTGATCAATTAGTAAGATTCTTCTGGCTAGATATCAGAGTATACATTATACACATAGTATTGTTAGAGTCCCGAGCGGTTGGGTTCGGTAATTCAGAATAAATAGCACTTGCGAGACGAATACTAAATAATATCCTTTATTTAATCTCAACTCTTAAAAAGATAATTCAATGTGTTCATTCTGATACGGAAGGTATCAGGTGAACCACGATAAGAATCGCACAAGTTACTGGCCCAGAGCCATCAGTCTCTCGAGTATTTATTACAACGAGAGGCTATGACGTCTTGGCCATTGCCGCATATCTGTATGGTGTTACGATAACACCATGCGATTGAGCCCAGTGGAAATGCTGATGCATGATCCACTGGCTTACTTATTAATGCGAATATACGCGCTTTATAATGCACGTATATTCTGAGTAAGTATACAATTGCTTAATTCTATGTTTGTATTCCGAAATATATACTATACTATACTACATTTGTTCGCTCATTTTTCGGAATGATTGAGTAATTATGCTCCATTTTGTGGGGCATAACAGTATTGAGTCCTCATAGTTACCGTATTGTACAATCTGAATGTCCCCATATATATCATATGTCCTCATAATGTACGTACAGTAGAATGCGAATGTCCTCATATATTTCATATGTCTTCAAACCATCCAATTCATAAAATATGTTGATGTTCTCAGAAATGATACGACGGATAATCATAAATAAAAATTGACTATACTGTTACATCATGCGAAGTGATTGATTTGAATTATGTTCTATCTATCAAGTATCTCGAATATTCTAACTTATTTTCGCATTCCAAAATTCGGTATCTCATTCCGTTGAATGGTTCAAATGTTTCTGACAGAATTATTTGACCATATTCTGGTTTGAGCGAAATAAAGATTTATTAAATATTGGAATTGGAACAGAACATACGAGGGTATGTATAGGGAATCCAAATTGAACTATCAGAAAAATCTCTTCCATCAAATCTGTCTGAGCTGATTTTTTAATTTCCATTTATATCATTATTTAACATCTGACTTAAAGTGATAATTGCTTTTCAACGAATAGATTGATAAATATTAACTGAAGGAAAAGTTCGTAATTGGAATTAATATGGGAATGGTGCTATCATATAGAGAGAACACGATTTACTGCTAGTAATCCATACAGGTGTCCAAGTCCTCCTTAATGTAGTCAGTAACAGTATACCATCAATGATGATTACTTTAAAAACTAGATTAATTAACGAGATATTTCTGCTGGACCTCATATGCGAAACTTATAAATTGTCCAGTCCTCATAATAACCGTATAGTTGAATCTGAATGTCCTCATATTTTCTACATGTCCTCATAATTTCCGTATAGTGAACTGCAAATGTCTCCATATGATTCCTATGTCTTCAAACTAACCAATACTAATCAAATTCGTTCATGTCCCAGCAATGATCCAAGAAGTAATTCATGATGAAATAATGAGTGCTGTCCCTGTTTCATTGCATTTTCTCACCCTAAGAACCGGTATCGATATTAGTTGAATGATCTGTTTGTACTGACAGCATAATTAAGCCATGTTATTAATTTTTCGGAATAGACATTATGAAACTCTGTAATTGAGCACAAAAATCCACGAATGTTTGACCCTTACTACTATCATGACAGAAAAATGGGCAGAAACTATAATTGGGATTTAAAGAGGAACTTGTTCCGTTGAATTTGAATGAACTGATTTTTGGACCTCAATTCCTATCATTGTTGGATCCATATTTGTTTCTTTTTTCCTGACGAAAATAACATTCATGAAAATTATTACCCCAAAGCGATTAATGGGTGAAGTTTTTCTAACAAGACCTTATCGTATCCTCCAGATTTAGAGTATGGTGTCATAATCATCTTATCGTAAACTCTAGATGTCCCTATAATTTCATATGTCCTCATAATGTGCATACAGTAGAATGCAAATGTCCCCATATATTTCATATGTCCTCACACTATCCAATACGTAAACTATTTTGATGTTCTCGAAGATGATTCGACGGATAATCGGAATTGAAAATTTGTTATATTGTTTTATGATGCGAAGTGATGAATATCAATCATGTTCTCTGTATCAGATGCCTTAAATATTCTATCCCATTTTCGTGCTCGGTAATTCAGTATCCTAGATCCAATGAATGGTTCAATTGCTATTGATAGGCGAATTTGGCCATGTTCACGTCTGACCGAAATAAAAAGACATTAAACTTTGTGATTAGAACGAAAAATCTACGGGGGTATGTACCCTGCGATTATGTTTATCAATAAGACATAAGAAAATATAAGTTGAATTTTTGAAGAAATCTATTCCATCAAATCTGTACGAGCTAATTTTGGGACCTCATATCATTATTTAACCACTCTTCGTTTTCGCACATGAAAAAAATTAGGCTGATGAGGTTTATTGCTTCAGCCCAATCAATAACTGAGGTTATTCTAGGCAGACCTCATAGTAGACATTATATCCATAGGGCTTAGTCCTCATAGTGTCCGTATCGTAGAATCTGGATATCCCCGCATATTACATATGTTTTCATAGTATACGTAGAGTAAAATGGAAATGTCCTCATATGTTCCATATGCATCCAACTATCCAGTACGTTGAATAAGTTCATATTCTCGGAAGTCATTTGACGTCTAATTATTATTAACAATTGATGAGTATGTCATGTGATGTGAAGTAGTTGATTCCAATCACATTCATCAATCAAGCGCGTTCAATATTTTATCCTATTTTCGTATCCAAAAATTCGGTATTTAGTTCCACTAAATGGTTTAATTCTCATTGCTAGGGCAACTCAGTCATGTTCTGGTTTGACATTATTGGAAAATAATCAAGCTTTTAAATTGAAATACACATCAACGAGTGAACGATCGGTAAGCCTCAATTCATATCATTATTTGACCCTTTCGTTTTTTTTGGATGACAAAAATCACGTTAATAAGAATTTCATGTCAACCCTGTTGTAAATAGATGGAGGTCTATTTAAACCGCTATTTAAAATTAAAATTGATCACGCAAGACTTACTTTCCATGTATGTGTCATCAATTTTCTTATGGATTCTTACCTTTGAAGTAGATACATCCATTCGTAGTCGTTCGCTTCCCCGATAGATTCAGGATTTTTGTAATCCAATTGAGAGAGGTAATATTATAAAAGGATTTGCATCGGTCGACATTCTATTGAGTTAGGAGGGTTTTATCAAATGATAATTTCAAAATAAGAATTCAAAATAATAAAGTTACAATTTATTCGAAGGCCAGAAGAAATTGACTAACATCCTACAAATTAAGGCCTAACATTTTAGCCGCGATTCGAGAAAGAGATACACCGAGGTTTAATTATTTCTATTGCAATATGCTTCCCCCCCCCCCTTTATTTCTCAATAAATAAATTCCTATTTTTGGTTTATGGCCGAGGAATAGTTGAGACGTTTGGCTCAGTTAATTTGACAAAATGTATATATGGAAATATTATGGAATTTACTAAATTTTGAAACCTGAATGGAACCTTGTCCAGTTATTAAAATCAGAAGACTGATTGCAAAGAGAGAAAAGTATAACAAGGATTCAAAGTCACCCAAGCCGCCTGAACAGAATGACTCAAAGAGGGGCTCACAGAGCCCAACGTCTGTTCTAGATGACAAATCAGGTAAATATTAACGAAAAAATCAGGCCCGGTCGCGCGCTTTGCGCGCTCCCTCTTCAGGGTATGACCGGTAGGGGTTGGTGGAATTGGATGTGACCCATTACGGGTCGCACCAATCACTTCCCAACCATTTGTTTTTTCGTTCATTAATTTTTTTATTATGTATTTATTCAATCTTTTTCTCACATTTCTCCGAGGAAATACCCATAGAAGACAAGAAAATCCGTGCGCGTGCTCGCACTCACACACACTCCCATGCACACACATCGCCGTATTCCGCATCGAGAAAAGATGTAATTTATCAGAAAAGTAAAATTGTTTCTTGAATGTATATCGATTTCGAAAAAAGCTAGTGAACTGCTGATTAAATGTCTTCCAGTATTCCATGATTTGTGCGTTATATCAAGATTCATCGTTTCTAACAAAAAAAACTTGAAATCGCATCGTTATGCACGGAGAAATGGTCTCGTTTACAAAAAAACGCTAATTTTCGACTTTTTTCCAAATGTTTTTTGGAAAAAACTGGAGAAACGGTGAGACGATCGTCTCCATAATCTAATCAGGTTCAAGTCACATGAAAATACAGCGATTAAAAAAAAAAAGTCAAATCGCATCGTTTGTTCAGGAGGAATCGTGGCACAAAATTTTTGTCGCAGACGTACGCACACACATACACACATCCACACATACAGACAGGTACCTGAAAAGGGTCAGAAGTGGTTTCAAAGGTCATGAAACGTGGAGAAATGCTTAAATTTCCACATTCGATTTTCGGGGTCATTACAATAACTTCCTCCCTTCGGGTCGGGAAGTTAAAAATATCGAGACGATGACTTTGACAAGAGGCAAAGCAGGTCGTACTCATCATTCTGGTAGAACTCATCCTCAAGGACAGTCACCCAGATTGATAAATATTTTCTTACAATCCAGACGAAGGCGAAATCATCGAGAAGAGAAAAGATGGCGACAACGAGGATGACAAGGAAAATGCGCCACAAAATGGAAACCCTAAATCACCGACACAATCGGAGGTAGAGCCACTTGAATCCACCGAGGAGGTGGAGCCACCATCGACCCTAAACGAGGAAACCTTACGAGCTCTGGGAGTTTCTGCCAAGAAAAAAGTCGAAACAATCAAATTACAAACAGATCTAAATGACTTACTAACAGAGTGGCTCACAAATGATCATGGAAAAGATGTCAAAGACACTATCATGCCCAAATACCCTCGTGAAATTGCAGACTGCACTGTCGAAGCACCCCAGTTAAACCCAGAGATCAAAGCTACATCTACACCACAAATTATTAAACGGGATGAACACTTAGTGAATAACCAAAACATAACTGGCTCTCTTATAGTAGCAACATCAACTGTGCTCCAGACAATCCTCACAGAGGACGAAGAGGCCGACAGGTATGACTTGATTGAGAAACTGAGTGGTTCATTGAAGATGGCAGCACACCTACACCGAAATTTTTCAAGTGCAAGGAGAGCATTCATTTCTCCAATAATTGACAAAGAGATCAGAACCACTCTCGATGAATCCAAACCCGAAATGTACCTTTATGGTGAAAAACTGTTGGACAGAGTAAAATCAGCACAGGCTCTAGCCAAGATGGGAGAAATGTTGAAGCAAAAGCAACAATTAAAACCAACGGGGAAGATGTTAAACTCGAAAACCCCACCCACGCGTCAAGGAAAACAGCAGTGGAGTGGGGGGAAAACAACGAATTACTCGAGATTGGCATTCAGAGGGAAAACGCAGCATTCGTCGAGTCAGTCCAGCAAGAATCATAGTCGCCAAACCCCCCACAGTCGCTCAACCCAACATGCGAATTCTCACACGAGACGCTAGAGGTAACAGCAGGAAATTAAAAAAATTATTCAAATGTTTGGAGAAAATTTTCTACGGATCCTTTCATCATCCATTGCGTGCAAGACTACAAAATTCCCTTTAAACACCAGGTTACCCAGACTATTTTACCCACTGAACCTACCCGATCATCTGATGAAATAATTGAAATTGAACAGGCAATAGACAAGTTAATAACAAAAGGAGCTGTGGAGCAGTGTCTACCTTGTAAAGGACAATATCTTTCACCTTTTTTCTTGAGGCAAAAGCCTGATGGATCGAAAAGATTTATTTTAAACCTAAAAAATATTAAAAAATTTGTTCAACAAGAACACTTTAAAATGGAGGATATTAGAACCGCCTCCAAATTGATTTCTGACAACTCCTTTTTAGCAGCAGTGGATTTGAAAGATGCTTATTTCTTAGTACCAATTCATCAGTCACACAGAAAATATTTAAGGTTCTCTTTTTTGGATCGGATATATGAATTCACTTGTTTACCTTTTGGCTTAACGACTGCTCCATACGTTTTTACAAAAATTATGAAGCCTATAATACATAGACTTCGCTCCGAAGGTTAGATATCACGCATTTATTTAGACGATATTCTTATTGTTAGTGATTCTTATCAAACTTGCTTAGAGAACGTCACTCAAACGATCAAAACCTTACAAAGTCTGGGCTTTGTGATAAATTTTCAGAAAAGTGTTTTAACTCCTTCGAAGCGATGCCGGTATTTGGGCTTCATTATTGACACCAAGAAGTTCAGACTCGAGTTACCACAGGAAAAGAAAACAAATTTGAAATCGTTAATCGATAGCTTTCTCAACAAACAGAAATCCAAAATAAGAGATTTTGCACAACTGATAGGATCTTTGATTGCTGCATGCCCCGCTATGGCGTACGGTTTGCTTTACTGTCGAGATCTGGAACGAGCAAAAACGATAGCACTTATTTTAAACAACCACAATTTTGATAGTGTACATTCCTGGTTATACTCGAGAAGAACTTCTGTGGTGGAGAAGAAACTTGAGTGAAGGCTACAATCCTATAAGGAGAACTCACTATAGCACAGAAATCTTCACAGATGCTTCACTTACAGGCTGGGGGGCATACTGCGAGAGTAATTCGACAGGCGGGTTGTGGGCAGCGGACGAAAGAAAACATTCTATTAATTATTTGGAATTGTTAGCTATTTTTCTGGCTCTGAAAGTTTTTGCTGTAGATTCACGCGATTCTCAGATCCTTCTGCGAGTAGACAACACCACTGCTATGCACTACATAAATAGAGTGGGTGGAACCCGATTGCAGAAATACAATAAGCTATCCAAACAAATTTGGCAGTGGTGTGAAGCGCGCAAGCTCTGGCTTGTAGCCGCTTACATACCATCGAAGGAAAATACGGAGGCCGATCGCGAATCAAGAATTAACAACTTCGATATGGAATGGGAACTCTCCGCAAATGCCTTTCGTACGATTGTTAAAGCCTTCGGTATGCCAAAAATAGATCTATTTGCCTCCAGAATAAACGCTAAATGTGAGATTTACTGTTCCTGGCATAGAGATCCAGATTCATACGCAGTCGATGCCCTAACGATAGTCTGGGGGTCCTGGTTCTTCTATACTTTTCCTCCCTTTTCCATCATACTATCGTGTCTACAAAAAATTAAACTTGAGCAGGCTGAAGGCATTTTAGTAGTACCATTATGGCCTACTCAGCCGTGGTACCCACTGTTTCAAGCAATGACTAGAGGAACTATTGTAGAATTTAAACCTTCACCGAATCTGCTATTTTCTCCATGCAGGACCAAGTGCCATCCACTAGCCAACAACCTTACCCTGGTGGCCGCACGCGTATCAGGGAAAGTTATTTAAGGCTAAATTACTCAAGCGACGCTGCAGACCTCATGCTAGCATCAATAACAGAATCAACACTTAAACAATATAACTCATGTCTCAAGCAGTGGTGGGAATTTTGCATAGAAAACGCAATTAATGTCTATTCAGCGTTCACAAGGAACATAATTGATTTCCTAACAAAAAGATTCAAGGAAGGAGCTTCTTACGGCACACTGAATTGCACAAGATCAGCAAAATATTATATAAGAAAGAAGATGATGAATCACCCTTAGTTACGCGATTTTTCAAGGGAGTATTTAATGCAAAACCACCTAAAACAAAATATGAAGAGATTTGCGATACTGATAAAATTTTAGATTACCTTGAAAATTTAGATGTAAACGATGATTTATCTTTACCACTGTTAACTAGAAAAACGGTTATATTGTTAGCCTTATCCACTGGCCACAGATTGCAAACTTTGGCTAATCTAGATATAAATAATATAACATCAACAGCCTCGGAAATGAGAATTAAAGTACCAGCCAGGTTGAAAAACTCTAAAGTGGGGACAGTTCAGCCCAATCTCATTATCCCAATTTTGCATGAAAAGCTTAAATTGTGTGCAGCAACATGCCTGGAAAGTTATCTGAATCGTACAAAAGATTTGAGAGGTAATGAGACTGGGCTGTTCATTGCAGTGAGGAAATCATTTACAAGGGTATCCTCACAAACCATGGGCCACTGGATAAACAAAAGTCTAAAAGATGCAGGAATCGACACTACGACTTTTTCTGCATATAGTATAAGACATGCAACTACATCTGCAGTTCTAGCCAAAGGCGTAGACCTAGAAACCATCAAACGAACTGCGGGATGGTCGCAGAAATCTGTTATGTTTGCAAAATTTTATAACAGACCAATTATAACTAATAATAAGACGTTTGCCACATCAGTTCTTACTAAACGATAAGCTCGTAATTAAAAATGACCGCATTGTATGTGTGAAAAGCTTAGAACTAATAAACATTCGTTCAAAAAAACCTCTAAAAGGTGTGGATTGGACCGTGAGCAGAGGGCTCTGCATATGTAATCATCTCGAGCGACATTATCATATAATATCGATCGAACTTCACGTACAGGTAAGTTCGTTTGATCGATCAATTATATTCTTATATAATGCGACGTGATTAATTTTATTTACTTACGGTCTATCGAGTATTTCGATTATTTTATCCTATTTTCGCCATCGGCAATTCGGTATCTAGAACTTAAATTTCATGTCATTATCTGACCTTTTCCTTTTTTTTATGACAAAAATTATGTTAATGGGAACTCCCGTCCGAACTCGATCATTTAGTATGGTTTTTTTGGCGAGACGTCATAGTATACATTATCCCCATGGTGTTGTGTCCTCATAATGAACGTATTGTAGAATATGAATGTCCCCATCCATGCCATATGTCCTTATAATGTTCGTACAGTAGAATGCTAATGTCCCCATATTTTTCACGTTTTTGCATTACCCAATGAACAAATTATTATGGTGGCCCCAATAGGACTGTACCCTTAAACCATTAATAGGTAGTAATTCTCATGCTATATAATCAAAAAATGCATCGAAAAATGATAATTTATTATCAATTGCTATCTTACAAGGAACACTAGGGAGGTGTTCCCCTCCGATTTCGATGAAACTCATATATGTTGTAGAGGACCCGAAACTAAGCGACACGTATTTTTTTTTATCGGCGGATATGCAGTTTTAGGTATCCCGTTAATAGATCCCGGAAAAAAGATCCTTCGCCTTTTGATCCCGGGAAAAAGATCCTTTTGCAATGAGATCCGTGGCAAAAAGATCCTGCAGCAATAAGATCCTTTTTAATTGGTTTTGGGTGCCAATGATTGTTAATTATGTTTCTAGGTGGTAGGAGTGGGTTCGTGGTTTTTGCTATTTATATTTTCCGGGTTTTCCATAAATAATGTCGTGTTTTATTCACTTTAATGTCACGTATTTACATATTATCACATAACAAACAATAATTATCGATAAACGATAATTATCGAAAAATTGAGGGTTTTTGGAGAGGATCTTTTCGGTGAGGATCTTTTTGTAGAGGATCTTTTTGTTTGGGGATCTTTTTGTCGCGGGATTTTTTTGGGGGATCTTTTGACATGGATTCGCAGTTTTAAGGGGGGGAACCATGGTCAGAAGGTGACCACTTTTGGGGGTGATTTTTCAATTCCACCTATAAGAAGGGAATTTTCGTAAATGTTCATTATGGGAATAAATAGCTCGTGAGGAATTATGAAAATCACAATTGATAGTTCCTCCGGGGGTTAAAATTTGGAGGGTAAACTACCCCCGTAAAGACTTCATTTTTCAAAAAAAAGAAAAACTATGATTCAGAATTTTATGAAACCAGCTGCGTTGGATGGAACATGGAAAAAAGCGAAATGCCTGTTTTTGATTTTTCCACAGAACTGGAGTTTTCTAGGGTGAAAAAAATAATTTCCTGGCAACATCATCCACCAAGGTGGTGGAGTTATTTATTCATTCCATTGAGGTAATGTATAGCTTATGAGAAATCGTGAGAATATCCAATAATAGTTCCTCTCGGGGTTGAAGTTGACGGGGTAATTACCCCCGCGAAATAATATTTTTTTATCAAACAACTATTAGCTTTCACGGAAATGATGGCATCGGAAGAGATATGAACCAATACAGTATCCCTTTTTACGAAAGAATAAAATTGGATTCCAGAAATCCCAAGCCTCAATTTTGATTTCAATAATCCGCACGTGAAAATGATATTTTTCCAAAATTCGGCGATAAACGAATAACGATAAAAATAGATCAAAGAAAAGATTCTCTGGAACAAAATTTCCTTTTTCTTCAGGTACAGCAACAGGGTGGTTATATTTGAAGAAAAAGCAGTGACGAGTACGAAAAAAAATTTGCTAAATAATCGGAATTTTTCCATATCGTTCAACGAATGATTGAACTTGTTTTTTCATATGTCGGAGGAACCGGGGTAATTATTCTAAGACACTTCATTATTATAATATATATGTGATGATAACACACTGCTGAAAGCGATAATAAATCCAAACAAAATGTAAATAGCCGTGCACGCGTCACCTATATCCAAAAATAGGTAATCCATCATGCAGTAATTATGTATTATTGATAACCCTGAATATTATTCACTTACATTTTGCGCAGCGTTCAGTTTACGTGAACACATCACGGCAAAACTGTCTCTTGTTAATCGTATATTCCGAATTCTTTCTATCATGAGATTCAATCCTATAAACGTTATTAAGATCCTCATGGCAACATTTAAAGTCCTGAATCTTGGCGAAACCCCTGTGACTAATGAAGAACGAGAATTGGCAACTCATTTCGAGAATATATTGTAACGAACTATGGAGGAATATAATGGGGTGGAAATTATTGAAGAATCAACTCTTGATTTCCAAGAGCCATACGAAGACATCGAAATGATACCAATTGAGGATACAGAATTCCAACCACATCATGAAGAATCATCTGATAGTTGTTCAGACGATGACTAACTTGTAGCTANATAAAAAAAATACGTGTCGCTTAGTTTCGAGTCCTCTACAACATATATGAATTTCATCGAAATCGGAGGGGAACATCTCCCTAGTGTTCCTTGTTGGTTATGAATATTTTTAGGATTACTCTGTGAGTAAATCGGCGTAAAAAAATGGGAAAATATTATGAGTCTTTCGTTTCTAGAGAGACAAACACATAAATTCCACCAATTCACAACATTAGAATTCATCAGTTCACTTGAAAAACATCTTTCGACGAATGTGAACGAAACACATCCTTGAGAAGCCGAAACATTCAAAAACCGACAAAAAACAGCGAGTATTCCTATCAGGCTTTTGTAACAATCTGTATGATGACCCAAACTGAGGTAAAATACCGTGTCCCCAAAGTGNATTGTTCATGATGCCGACCTACGAAGATGGGCTCTGCAAGCTCAACGAGACATTGGATATCAAGATATTCGTTTCAAGGCCTCGGCATGGTGGCTAGATTACTTAAAAAGAGCTCATCGCATCACATCTCGCAAGATTACTAAATTCGTCACGCGTAAAACAACNTCAGTGGTGACTTTGGGGACACTGTCCTCGTTTACGCCACTAAAACCCTGAGTCCTCAAAGTAACCCTTATGTCTACAGTGTATACTTTGAGGACAGTCCCCAAAGTACACGATAATAGTACATTAGAGTACAAGGGCACAAATTTCGTTTTCGACGAATGTGAAGTTTACAGGCCGACCCGAAGGCGAGGTCTGTATTCACATTCGTTGAAAACCAAGTTTATGCCCGAGTGGTCTATACAATTTTATGCCACATCGTGCAGAAGTCGAGTTTGAAGCACGCTGCTACTCAGTNACATCAAGTCAATAAAGGAGGAACTTATATGGAAAAGTTGAAGCGAATATTAGAGTACACGTTGAAAAATATGAAAAATGCTATCGATGCGGCNCGAATGTGAAGTTTACAGGCCGACCCGAAGGCGAGGTCTGTATTCACATTCGTTGAAAACCAAGTTTATGCCCGAGTGGTCTATACAATTTTATGCCACATCGTGCAGAAGTCGAGTTTGAAGCACGCTGCTACTCAGTACCAATTCACCCAAAGGATCCAACGAGGAATCACCCAAATAAATCGCGAACTGAAATTCCGGTGCAGGACAGGCTAGAAATAGCCTGTACTAAACTGGACTCGGTGACCAGCGCACTCGTTAAAGTCATAAATATTCAAAGCAACACGAGTCGCTGGTTGCTGGATGNGTTCGTCCCATTGCAACTATTCCAGAGCACTTTAAAATTTGGCTGGAAGAAGTATTCTTTCCAAACGTGGGATCAAAAAGTCTACTGTTAATCGATTCATGGAGTGGATATTGCTCTCAAGTGATAGAACAGGCAAGTCCTCGGAATAAAGAATTATCCACTATGTTAATCCCCAAAGGAACTACCGGAAAAATTCAACCTGTTGATATGTACGGCTTCAGGATTTGGAAATNAACAAAATCTGGAGAAAATGTTGACGTGGACTGACTATGAAGATCAGGGTGAGGAGGTAAGAAATGGGTCAGATTTATCAAATAATGGCGGTGAGAATGAAGAGGACTTTGGACGAGCATAAATTCGAGGTGAGAGATATGTTAATTAATTNATTGGAATCTTTAGTCCATAATCAATTATCATCACCGAGATATCAAAACCTATTTCGTTACGCTTGGTTCCAGAGTGGTTACATCGCTAANCGTCATTTTTCAGATACGGTTGTTCTCTTAAATCATGATATTAATTTGCAAATTGGNAAGAAGTGAAAAATGATTGGGATGACAGACTTTCCAGCATCGAACAAAATCTGGAGAAAATGTTGACGTGGACTGACTATGAAGATCAGGGTGAGGAGGTAAGAAATGGGTCAGATTTATCAAATAATGGCGGTGAGAATGAAGAGGACTTTGGACGAGCATAAATTCGAGGTGAGAGATATGTTAATTAATTACATAAATGAAGATTATCATTCTAAAGTAGTATCAATGCAAGATCCTGTTGAAATATTAAACAAACTCAAAGAAATCAAGAAATATGAGAACAACATTTCCTCAGCTGGTGAGTTTTGCGATGAATTTGAAGAACCTATTCGTAATTACGAAAATTCACCTGATGCCACACCTTTGTCTGAAAATGAGAAAAGAGACGCGTTCAATAATGCCATTATTAAGTCTGTGCCAATGGTATAGTTGTTACAGTCCTCAGCTAAAATAGAAAATAAGCCACCCCTGACTTATGACCAATTGAAAACTGTTATGAGATAGGAAGAAGCGATCAGGAAACAGGACGAGTCTAACAGGGGTGAGGTAAGAACCGCAAACTTTGCAGCTCAAAGTGCGAAAAGTTTCGAGTGTGGAGGTTTTGTTCACTTTGGTCGAGACTGTCCAAAATCAGGTGAGGCATACAAGTCAAAAGTAGATATTAAAAATAACAGTTCGCGTCGAAGAGTTTTTCGTGGATCTGGGCGTGCAATTGGGTCACTGAAGAGAAGGTCAGATTATGCGAATGACTCAAGAAGTGCCAAAAGGGGTAGATTTAATAAGCAAATGGGCAGGGGAGATAACAGGTATTCTAAGTCCAAAGTCAATACAAAGGCCAGTAAAGAAGACTGCAGACTCAAGCAAAACCTCAGGAGCAGATAATAAAGAGAAGGGTAAGTCAATTTTGAACTGTTCAGAAGAATACATAGAAGTGAACGATGAATCATATGTAGGTCAGGTAATGCATGTGAGTGTAAATATCCAGAAAAATAAGTTTATCACTAAATTTCTAGCAGATTCCGGTGCTATTGAGCACTTAACAAATTCGAAGCTAATATTCAAGGCGATTGACGAGCAAACTAAAGGTGTGATTAAATGTGCTGATAAAAATGAAAATGCGGACTTGAAAACGGAGGGAGTAGGTCAGGTAGAAATCGAATTGTTAAATGGAAAAAAATTTGTGATAGACGAGGTTATATTTGCTGATGCTCTTCAAGCTAACTTACTGTCATTAAGACGTTTCGCAGAAATGGGTCTTGGAATTTATCTGGACGAGAAAAAAATGGACATCTTTAACCCAGATTCTAATGAATTATTTATCTCCGGTGTGTATAGAAAGCCATATTGGATAATAGATTTGGAAATAAATAAGTATACTTAGGTTAGTAAACAATTCCAGACGAATACAACTAGACGAGTTATAGCTAATATGGTAGGAGGTGAGACAGAGATAAAAAAATATATGACGCGTAGTGTCACAGCTAAACTTGATGAAGAAGTTTCGGATAAGGAAATTCCAATTGAGGGTGGCGAGCAAATTGTAGAATTATCAACCGAGGCGATAGAGACTAAACAATCTGAAGTTGGACGAGAAGAAAATCTTAGTAGTATAGAAAACCCTGAAACAACTTCAGATCCATTCATACATTCAAATATTGATTTCTCAATTTGGGATAGAAAATTAAATAATGCAGACGAGGTGAATCTTTACGAAACTGACGAGATTTTTCATACGTTTGTGAATGATAACGACAAATTTCGTAGTAATAATCATAAAGCTTTACAGTGGCACACTAGATTTGGTCATGCTTCAATAGCATATCTCAAAGTAATTCAATTAAAATTCCCGGATAACAAAGAATTAAGAGACGTGATTTTTGACGAGTCAATAATGGAGTGTGAGGTATGTTTAGCTTCTAAATTCAACAGACTGCCATTCCCAAAGATAAGAAGTCGAGCAACAGAACCTTTGCAAGTAATACACTCTGACGTAATGGGGCCAATATCTCCAATCACATATCCGAAAGGATACAGGTTTATATCAGTCTTCATTGGCGATAAATCGAGATTTGCAATGGCATACCCGATGAGAGAGAAGAGTGAAACAGGTCGGTGTTTTGAAATGTTTGTCAGGAGGNGTGTGGAGGTTTTGTTCACTTTGGTCGAGACTGTCCAAAATCAGGTGAGGCATACAAGTCAAAAGTAGATATTAAAAATAACAGTTCGCGTCGAAGAGTTTTTCGTGGATCTGGGCGTGCAATTGGGTCACTGAAGAGAAGGTCAGATTATGCGAATGACTCAAGAAGTGCCAAAAGGGGTAGATTTAATAAGCAAATGGGCAGGGGAGATAACAGGTATTCTAAGTCCAAAGTCAATACAAAGGCCAGTAAAGAAGACTGCAGACTCAAGCAAAACCTCAGGAGCAGATAATAAAGAGAAGGGTAAGTCAATTTTGAACTGTTCAGAAGAATACATAGAAGTGAACGATGAATCATATGTAGGTCAGGTAATGCATGTGAGTGTAAATATCCAGAAAAATAAGTTTATCACTAAATTTCTAGCAGATTCCGGTGCTATTGAGCACTTAACAAATTCGAAGCTAATATTCAAGGCGATTGACGAGCAAACTAAAGGTGTGATTAAATGTGCTGATAAAAATGAAAATGCGGACTTGAAAACGGAGGGAGTAGGTCAGGTAGAAATCGAATTGTTAAATGGAAAAAAATTTGTGATAGACGAGGTTATATTTGCTGATGCTCTTCAAGCTAACTTACTGTCATTAAGACGTTTCGCAGAAATGGGTCTTGGAATTTATCTGGACGAGAAAAAAATGGACATCTTTAACCCAGATTCTAATGAATTATTTATCTCCGGTGTGTATAGAAAGCCATATTGGATAATAGATTTGGAAATAAATAAGTATACTTAGGTTAGTAAACAATTCCAGACGAATACAACTAGACGAGTTATAGCTAATATGGTAGGAGGTGAGACAGAGATAAAAAAATATATGACGCGTAGTGTCACAGCTAAACTTGATGAAGAAGTTTCGGATAAGGAAATTCCAATTGAGGGTGGCGAGCAAATTGTAGAATTATCAACCGAGGCGATAGAGACTAAACAATCTGAAGTTGGACGAGAAGAAAATCTTAGTAGTATAGAAAACCCTGAAACAACTTCAGATCCATTCATACATTCAAATATTGATTTCTCAATTTGGGATAGAAAATTAAATAATGCAGACGAGGTGAATCTTTACGAAACTGACGAGATTTTTCATACGTTTGTGAATGATAACGACAAATTTCGTAGTAATAATCATAAAGCTTTACAGTGGCACACTAGATTTGGTCATGCTTCAATAGCATATCTCAAAGTAATTCAATTAAAATTCCCGGATAACAAAGAATTAAGAGACGTGATTTTTGACGAGTCAATAATGGAGTGTGAGGTATGTTTAGCTTCTNCGTCTTTATACCATTTCGAAATTTTCACCAAATATACTTACTGCGGAAGTTCCNTATCCAGAAAAATAAGTTTATCACTAAATTTCTAGCAGATTCCGGTGCTATTGAGCACTTAACAAATTCGAAGCTAATATTCAAGGCGATTGACGAGCAAACTAAAGGTGTGATTAAATGTGCTGATAAAAATGAAAATGCGGACTTGAAAACGGAGGGAGTAGGTCAGGTAGAAATCGAATTGTTAAATGGAAAAAAATTTGTGATAGACGAGGTTATATTTGCTGATGCTCTTCAAGCTAACTTACTGTCATTAAGACGTTTCGCAGAAATGGGTCTTGGAATTTATCTGGACGAGAAAAAAATGGACATCTTTAACCCAGATTCTAATGAATTATTTATCTCCGGTGTGTATAGAAAGCCATATTGGATAATAGATTTGGAAATAAATAAGTATACTTAGGTTAGTAAACAATTCCAGACGAATACAACTAGACGAGTTATAGCTAATATGGTAGGAGGTGAGACAGAGATAAAAAAATATATGACGCGTAGTGTCACAGCTAAACTTGATGAAGAAGTTTCGGATAAGGAAATTCCAATTGAGGGTGGCGAGCAAATTGTAGAATTATCAACCGAGGCGATAGAGACTAAACAATCTGAAGTTGGACGAGAAGAAAATCTTAGTAGTATAGAAAACCCTGAAACAACTTCAGATCCATTCATACATTCAAATATTGATTTCTCAATTTGGGATAGAAAATTAAATAATGCAGACGAGGTGAATCTTTACGAAACTGACGAGATTTTTCATACGTTTGTGAATGATAACGACAAATTTCGTAGTAATAATCATAAAGCTTTACAGTGGCACACTAGATTTGGTCATGCTTCAATAGCATATCTCAAAGTAATTCAATTAAAATTCCCGGATAACAAAGAATTAAGAGACGTGATTTTTGACGAGTCAATAATGGAGTGTGAGGTATGTTTAGCTTCTAAATTCAACAGACTGCCATTCCCAAAGATAAGAAGTCGAGCAACAGAACCTTTGCAAGTAATACACTCTGACGTAATGGGGCCAATATCTCCAATCACATATCCGAAAGGATACAGGTTTATATCAGTCTTCATTGGCGATAAATCGAGATTTGCAATGGCATACCCGATGAGAGAGAAGAGTGAAACAGGTCGGTGTTTTGAAATGTTTGTCAGGAGGTGTAGAAACTTGTTGGGATACGATGCGAAGGTCTGTTATCTTAGGTCAGATCTTAGGACAGAATTTACCAGAGGACATACAGTTGAGGTGTTGAAAAGATTAGGTGCGGAATAACAACTGGCGAATCCTGACACTCCGGAACACAATGGCGTCTCGGAAAGATACAACCAGACAATCCGGAAAAAGATCCGTACGTACATGCTTGACGCGAAACTACCAAAAAAAAAACATGTAAGATCTGGCTCTGTCTACCGCAGTATACGCGTACAATCGAACTCCTCACAAATCTAGTGAAATGAAAACTCCATTAGAAGAGTTTGCACCGAAACATAGCTTTGATGTTGTTCCGTATTTACCCTTTTTCTCCCTCAACCGACTTCACGTAAGATCGTCTCTTTGTCTATCATCATTCTTTTATTTTAGCTCTTAGTTCGCGGACGTGTCATTTCTTTTTGTATCTCTCATTAATTATTCTTTTCGCTCCATTTTATTTAACAAACGAATTTATTATTTAAACGGTGTCGTATTTTACAATATTAATCAGATAAAGAGATTTGGCTGTTTGGCGTACATGAAAGTTCAGAGAAAAGTAGGACCTAAATTTAGAGGAATAGGTGTGAGAGGTGTTCTGGTTGGTTACACTCCAATAGGATACATATTGCTGAAACCAGAAGAAGACAAATTCTATAAAAGTAAACATGTTAGGTTCAATGAGAAAAAGGTTTATGGTGATAAGTACAAGAGAAAACAAAAATGATTGGTTTGTAGGTTTTGACAAGGGTTCTAGCGAAATTGATGAAACATACAAATCGGAGGGAGTAGCGGAGAGAAAAAGCGGTAGGTCGAGATAGGTGACTCCAAAGTCAGAGTTAAAAGAGGTCGATGAACCTACCAGTGAAACAGCGCAAGAATCAAACCTTACAAAATTACCAATCGACGCGAGGTTAAGTTCTGGATTATTTTTGGCGTGTTTATCACAAGGTGAGGGTGAGTTAGGACTGGACAATTCAACTGACGAGGTATGTCACGCTTTTTTTGCTGATATCAATTCTGATCCAATCAATTTTAAAGATGCCATGCAGGGCGTAGAAAAGAATAAATGGTCAGTTGCTATAGAGGAGGAATTAAATTCGATGAGTAAAAATAAAGTATGGAAAATTCTAGACAGACCTATCTGTAATCAAAATGGTCAGAAAGCTAATATAATTGACTCGAGATGGATCTTTAAACGCAAGTTAGAAGCGACTGGCAAGACACGTCATAAAGCTAGATTAGTCATTCGACGTTTTCAAGATCGAAATATCTACGAACTAAGATATCTTTATCTAAGAGAAACTTATGCTCCAGTATCCAGAATAAACTTGGCCAGGGCAGTATTTGCTATAATCAATCAATGCCATTTAGATATATTCCAATTGGACGTTAAAACTGCATTTTTGAATGGTGAGATTGACGAAGAAATTTACATGGAAATCCCTGAAGGGACTCCACATTCTGATCTGGAAAGGGAAACTAAAGTGTGTAAGTTAGAGAAGTCTCTATATGGACTTCGAATTAGCCCCAAACGATGGAACAAGAAATTCACTGAAGTAGCCTTTGGTGTAGGACTTGTTAACTCTGATCTAAAGCCTTGCTTATTTACTTGGAGTCATGAGGATAAATTCTTGATTTTATTATTATATGTAGATGATATTAGTATGGCGAGTAATGACAAATTTAGGCTGAATGAGGTTAAGTCAGCACTGAGTTCTGAATTTGAAATGACTGTCCTAGGTGAGCCAAAAGAATTTTTAAATATATCTATTAAGGTACTTCCGCAGTAAGTATACTTGGTGAAAATTCCGAAATGGTATAAAGACGCAATATTTGGATCATATGTTGTTGACCACATTAAAAAGATATTCCCAAAATTTCAAGTCCCTGGTCCACCCCATTTTTGAGATATCCATCGCCAAACATTCAATTTTTGTGTTTTTTCCATTTTTGACGATGTATATTTCGAAAATGGGGTGGACAAGGTACTTGAAATTTTGGGAATAGTTTTTGAATGTGCTCAACAACATATGATCCACATATTGCGTCTTTATACCATTTCGAAATTTTCACCAAATATACTTACTGCGGAAGTTCCTTAAACGAGATCGAGAGAACAGAATATTAAAATTGAGTCAGAAAAGATACGTTCAGAAATTACTGATTAAATACGGGTTTGAAAATTCACATCCTCAAAGAACTCCAATGTTAACTACATAGGCATCTAATCATGAGCGCAAACTGAAAGAATCAGACATTGCGGGTGAGATCTATGTTATGACTGATGAGAGAATGAATTGTCCATACAGAGAAGTAGTAGGTAGCTTACTATATCTAGCAGGAACAACTAGACCAGACATTTTCTACGCGGTCAATGTGTTGAGCGGACACCAGGTGAGTCCAACCGGTGAGGATTGGAAAATGGTGAAGAGAGTACTGAGGTATTTGAGAGGTACTTCTGCTTTAGGTCTGAGATACACTGGTGAGACTGATGTGATTGAAGCATACTCAGATGCTAGACTTGCTGATTGCAAAGGATCATTGACTACGTGTGGTTTTGTAATTAAACTGTTTGGTGATTCAATTATTTGGAGAACTCATAAACAGTCGTATGTAGCTCTATCTACTTGACAAGCAGAATATGCTGCGATGAGCGAAGCAAGTCAAGAGATGTTTTCTATTTTCAATTCTCTGAAATTAATATTTCCACCCCAGTTGCCTATGACATTGTGGTGCGATAATAAGTAAATGGGGTGGGCCAGGGACTTGAAATTTTGGGAATATCTTTTGAATGTGGTCAACAACATATGATCCAAATATTGCGGCTTTATACCATTTCGAAATTTTCACCAAGTATACTTACTGCGGAAGTACCTTAAGTTTTTCGTGACTAATTAATAATTTAGTCTTTCACGACTAACTTTTCAATTTAGTATTTCGTGGCTGAACTTTTCATTTTTCAAGTCTTGTAACTTTTTATTTTTTTTAATTATTCCATCCATTTTATTAAGAAAGTCTTAAGCTCAGTGCGGCAGTAATTGTAACTAATAGCAAATAAGTTGTGACCGACTGCAGAACATCGAATGTAAGTTAAAATTTTGTAATTATATTTTTTCTTATTATTTTGTTAAAATATAGATTCTATTGAGTCAATTTAAACTGCTTTGAAATTCTTTTTCATTTTACCTCAAGTGAACCCTTTTTCAGAATTTTACTTCTAAATTCTTTGGGGTTAGGATTTTCAACCAAGGGGACCTTATTAATGAATGGGTTTAGTCAATGAAGTATATTCTTTCATTTTTTCTTATGTAAATTCAGATTCCTTTAAAATCGTTTGTAGATTCAACTTCTCAAATGTTAAATTGTAATTAAACGAAGTTGTGTCAAGTGACACATTCTTGACGTAACAATATATTATCTATAGTATAAGATGTATCGTGCGCATGCGCATACGCACGATCTCGTCCCCTTCTTAGCTTACACAGATACATCTTATACTATAGATTATATATATATATATATATATATATATATATATATATATATATA
>NW_021680736.1:415019-438685 GCF_001412515.2 Diachasma alloeum
TTAAGGTACTTCCGCAGTAAGTATACTTGGTGAAAATTCCGAAATGGTATAAAGACGCAATATTTGGATCATATGTTGTTGACCACATTAAAAAGATATTCCCAAAATTTCAAGTCCCTGGTCCACCCCATTTTTGAGATATCCATCGCCAAACATTCAATTTTTGTGTTTTTTCCATTTTTGACGATGTATATTTCGAAAATGGGGTGGACAAGGTACTTGAAATTTTGGGAATAGTTTTTGAATGTGCTCAACAACATATGATCCACATATTGCGTCTTTATACCATTTCGAAATTTTCACCAAATATACTTACTGCGGAAGTTCCTTAAACGAGATCGAGAGAACAGAATATTAAAATTGAGTCAGAAAAGATACGTTCAGAAATTACTGATTAAATACGGGTTTGAAAATTCACATCCTCAAAGAACTCCAATGTTAACTACATAGGCATCTAATCATGAGCGCAAACTGAAAGAATCAGACATTGCGGGTGAGATCTATGTTATGACTGATGAGAGAATGAATTGTCCATACAGAGAAGTAGTAGGTAGCTTACTATATCTAGCAGGAACAACTAGACCAGACATTTTCTACGCGGTCAATGTGTTGAGCGGACACCAGGTGAGTCCAACCGGTGAGGATTGGAAAATGGTGAAGAGAGTACTGAGGTATTTGAGAGGTACTTCTGCTTTAGGTCTGAGATACACTGGTGAGACTGATGTGATTGAAGCATACTCAGATGCTAGACTTGCTGATTGCAAAGGATCATTGACTACGTGTGGTTTTGTAATTAAACTGTTTGGTGATTCAATTATTTGGAGAACTCATAAACAGTCGTATGTAGCTCTATCTACTTGACAAGCAGAATATGCTGCGATGAGCGAAGCAAGTCAAGAGATGTTTTCTATTTTCAATTCTCTGAAATTAATATTTCCACCCCAGTTGCCTATGACATTGTGGTGCGATAATAAGTAAATGGGGTGGACCAGGGACTTGAAATTTTGGGAATATCTTTTGAATGTGGTCAACAACATATGATCCAAATATTGCGGCTTTATACCATTTCGAAATTTTCACCAAGTATACTTACTGCGGAAGTACCTTAAGTTTTTCGTGACTAATTAATAATTTAGTCTTTCACGACTAACTTTTCAATTTAGTATTTCGTGGCTGAACTTTTCATTTTTCAAGTCTTGTAACTTTTTATTTTTTTTAATTATTCCATCCATTTTATTAAGAAAGTCTTAAGCTCAGTGCGGCAGTAATTGTAACTAATAGCNATTAGTATGGCGAGTAATGACAAATTTAGGCTGAATGAGGTTAAGTCAGCACTGAGTTCTGAATTTGAAATGACTGTCCTAGGTGAGCCAAAAGAATTTTTAAATATATCTATTAAGGTACTTCCGCAGTAAGTATACTTGGTGAAAATTCCGAAATGGTATAAAGACGCAATATTTGGATCATATGTTGTTGACCACATTAAAAAGATATTCCCAAAATTTCAAGTCCCTGGTCCACCCCATTTTTGAGATATCCATCGCCAAACATTCAATTTTTGTGTTTTTTCCATTTTTGACGATGTATATTTCGAAAATGGGGTGGACAAGGTACTTGAAATTTTGGGAATAGTTTTTGAATGTGCTCAACAACATATGATCCACATATTGCGTCTTTATACCATTTCGAAATTTTCACCAAATATACTTACTGCGGAAGTTCCTTAAACGAGATCGAGAGAACAGAATATTAAAATTGAGTCAGAAAAGATACGTTCAGAAATTACTGATTAAATACGGGTTTGAAAATTCACATCCTCAAAGAACTCCAATGTTAACTACATAGGCATCTAATCATGAGCGCAAACTGAAAGAATCAGACATTGCGGGTGAGATCTATGTTATGACTGATGAGAGAATGAATTGTCCATACAGAGAAGTAGTAGGTAGCTTACTATATCTAGCAGGAACAACTAGACCAGACATTTTCTACGCGGTCAATGTGTTGAGCGGACACCAGGTGAGTCCAACCGGTGAGGATTGGAAAATGGTGAAGAGAGTACTGAGGTATTTGAGAGGTACTTCTGCTTTAGGTCTGAGATACACTGGTGAGACTGATGTGATTGAAGCATACTCAGATGCTAGACTTGCTGATTGCAAAGGATCATTGACTACGTGTGGTTTTGTAATTAAACTGTTTGGTGATTCAATTATTTGGAGAACTCATAAACAGTCGTATGTAGCTCTATCTACTTGACAAGCAGAATATGCTGCGATGAGCGAAGCAAGTCAAGAGATGTTTTCTATTTTCAATTCTCTGAAATTAATATTTCCACCCCAGTTGCCTATGACATTGTGGTGCGATAATAAGTAAATGGGGTGGACCAGGGACTTGAAATTTTGGGAATATCTTTTGAATGTGGTCAACAACATATGATCCAAATATTGCGGCTTTATACCATTTCGAAATTTTCACCAAGTATACTTACTGCGGAAGTACCTTAAGTTTTTCGTGACTAATTAATAATTTAGTCTTTCACGACTAACTTTTCAATTTAGTATTTCGTGGCTGAACTTTTCATTTTTCAAGTCTTGTAACTTTTTATTTTTTTTAATTATTCCATCCATTTTATTAAGAAAGTCTTAAGCTCAGTGCGGCAGTAATTGTAACTAATAGCAAATAAGTTGTGACCGACTGCAGAACATCGAATGTAAGTTAAAATTTTGTAATTATATTTTTTCTTATTATTTTGTTAAAATATAGATTCTATTGAGTCAATTTAAACTGCTTTGAAATTCTTTTTCATTTTACCTCAAGTGAACCCTTTTTCAGAATTTTACTTCTAAATTCTTTGGGGTTAGGATTTTCAACCAAGGGGACCTTATTAATGAATGGGTTTAGTCAATGAAGTATATTCTTTCATTTTTTCTTATGTAAATTCAGATTCCTTTAAAATCGTTTGTAGATTCAACTTCTCAAATGTTAAATTGTAATTAAACGAAGTTGTGTCAAGTGACACATTCTTGACGTAACAATATATTATCTATAGTATAAGATGTATCGTGCGCATGCGCATACGCACGATCTCGTCCCCTTCTTAGCTTACACAGATACATCTTATACTATAGTATATATATATATATATATATATATATATATATATATATATATATACACAATTATTTTGTTTTGAGGCGTTGTTTGAGGTGAATTTGAGAGTGAATTTCTGTGGTTCCCGGTAGCTTAGTCGGTAAGAATGCCCGGCGTGTATCTGGGAAACCCGGGTTCGATTCCCGGCTGGGTGAAGCGCAACTTTTTTCTCTCTAAATTCGAATTCTCTTAGAATTTTTTTTTTTTATGTATGTTGCATGCATGTTGTACATGTATGTTGTATTTTACATATTTAGGATTAAGATGAAGAATAGAAATGAATATTCAAAAGATCTTTCATTTGAAAATTTTATTCATGAAAGGAATTTTACACATTATACATCAGATTCATTTATCCAACTATTTTATGAGAATAATCAAAGCCTAACCATTTTACATATAATTTATTACCTTGCTTTCTTATAATTTTGTCCATCAGATTTCCCTTATAATCAATCAGTTCATAGGTAATGGGATCAGTATTTCGGATTTTCCCAATTGTGAAAATTTCGGTTGTCCAATTGGGTAAGTAGCCCTTCTCAAAAACCTGTTTATATTTACTAATTCTCACTTTTTCAGTAATTTTAAATTTAATTTTTTTAGTTCTATTCACTCGAACTGCACTACAGGGTGACAAATGGGAATAGGTGAAAACTTTTCCCCTATATTTTCTTACTCCCCTGTATTTTCGAAAAAATTACATAAATGCGAGGCTTTCGTAGTATGTTTGGTAGTCATAGAATTGGGAGTGAAACCACTCTCAAACGGTAGGAATGTTTTAGACCTCCTGTACGATTTTTTTTTAAGTTAGTCCCTAATAAATTTTTTGAGTCAATGTGTTCTTTTTTGTAGGATAACTGATCATTTTGTCAACTATGGTACGGTACAGGATCATCGCCATGATCTTCCGGGTCCATCTTATACATTATCGACGGAAGAAGTAGTGGACTCTGGGGTCTAGTTCATATTCTCCAAAATGAGCGAGGTTACTGTCGAAAAAAAAGTGTATCTCATTGAGTGCTATTATTCCCGAGGAAAAAACTACACAAATGCGTATAGAGGCTTTCGTAGTAAGTTTGGTAGTCACATAATTGGGAGTGAAACCACTCTCAAACGGTAGGAATTTTGTAGATCTCCTGTACGATTTTTTTTTTGAGGTTAGTCCCTAAGAAATTTTTTGAGTCAATGTGTTCTTTTTTGTAGGGTAATTAATTATTTTGTCAACTATGGTACCCTACAGGATCGTCGCCATGATCTTCCGAGTCCATCTTATACAGTAACGACGGAAGAAGTAGTGGACAAGGTGGAAAAATATTTCAAAAATCAACCAACTGATTCAATACGCAAGGCGGCTGCGAAGTTAGAATTGAATCGAGAGACCCTACGTTTGATAATTAAACATTTCCTCAAACTTCATCCTTATAAAATCACTTCCCACCAATTGCTTACGTAAGCTGCTATAGGGAAACGACTTGAATTCAGCAAAGTTTTGACGCAAATGTTTGAAAATGCTGAAATTGAAGCCAATCGAATTATTTTCACGGAAAATCAGGCCAGGTCGCGCGCTTCGCGAGCTCCCTCTTTGGGTTATGACCGGTAGGGGTTGGTGGAATTGGGTGTGACCCATTCGGGTCGCACCAATAACTTCCCGACCATTTGTTTTTTCTTTCATTAATTTTTTTATTATGTATTTATTCAATCTTTTTCTCACATTGCTCCGAGGAAATATCCATGGAAGAAGTTTCTTCANGGGGAGGGAACTAGAGTAGTTGTGGGGGGAAAGATAAGGTAGCCAGCGGTGGCCAAATATATAGTATTAAGGGGCAGTGTAGTTGGGGGCGATAAAAGAGTATAAAAATAATAAAAAATAAAAAGGTTGCCTCGTGACAAGGGTAGAAGATTTCTCGACTGGGAGGGGTCCCGCATTGNAAAAGGACTGGTGAAAAATTTATATTTGATGCAAGACGGTACAACACCTCATCGAACTAATAATGTGTTCGCTGCATTGCACAAAGTATACGATGATCGCGTCATCGGCTTCCCGAGTAGAAATTTCGTCGGTTTATCATCAGTTACCTATCAGTTGCAATCGACATGATCACCGGTTTCACATAGGTTTCAACCTACAAGGAACTCACGCCCCAATGAGCAAAAANCAAATGTTTGAAAATGCTGAAATTGAAGCCAATCGAATTATTTTCACGGAAAATCAGGCCAGGTCGCGCGCTTCGCGAGCTCCCTCTTTGGGTTATGACCGGTAGGGGTTGGTGGAATTGGGTGTGACCCATTNTCAACGTTTGAAGTTATACTCTCCGATTTTCACTATGGTGGAGGGGTGGGAAAAGAAAATGACCATCATTTTTGGATNCAATAACTTCCCGACCATTTGTTTTTTCTTTCATTAATTTTTTTATTATGTATTTATTCAATCTTTTTCTCACATTGCTCCGAGGAAATATCCATGGAAGAAGTTTCTTCACAGATTTAATAAACGCTGGGGTCATGCCACAGTGAATGCAGCGCACGCTATACGCAACGCTAGTCAATGTCAGAAATATTCGGAAAACAGTTGGATAATTATTCCATGCGTTTAGCGTTGCATTCATTGTGGCATTGCCCTTAGGGTGATTTCGCAAAGACCGCATTTGCAATTTTAGTCAACTCAAACTTCAATCAAGTTTGAGTTAAACCCACTTTACTTGATCCCNCCGATACATACAAAATTACAAGTAAAGGCTCGTGAATACGTAAAGTGAACATAAAATGGATGTAAAGTGTGCTCTTAACCATTTATGTNTTGACCCATTTCAAAATTTTGCAACTTCGAAGTTAACCACTCTAAAATTTTCCAACTTTACCTTTTTTTAATTGCAAAATTCGAAAGTTTTATTTAAAAAACTCAACAACCACGGAGGCGATTTCGCTCAAAATCCAATGAGAATCAAGTTATGTGAAGACGCATCGATCACACAAAACTAATTCAAATCCCATCATTACCTTAGGTAAAATGGTCGAATTTTTATGAAATTAACGCTTTTTGGCATTTTTTTCAAGTTTTATGCGGATAAATAAAAAACCGCTGAGGCAATTGTTTTCATAAATTAATGAGTTCTACGTTACATGAACACGCATCGTTTGAAAAAAAAATTCGAATCGCTTCATTTGTTTGTTGTAGAAGATATCGTTGGACAAAATTTTGGTCACATACGTACATACATACACATACACATACACATACACATACACACACACACGCACATACAGACATGTCTCCAAAAACGTTTCAGGATGATTCGAGAGGCTAAGAAATGTGGAGAAATCATGGAAATTCTAAATTCGATTTTCAGAGTCATTACAATAACTTCCTCCCTTCGGGTCGAGAAGTTAATAAATCTCATTTCTACCTTAATGGCTACGTGAATAAACATGATTATCGATTTTGGGGGAGTGAAAATCCACATTCATCAGTAGCTAAACCGCTCCACCCTACTAAAGTTCCAGCTCAGGCAGCTCTGTCGATCAAACAAATACATGTGGAAATCTTAGAAGGGACCATTANACAGTGCGGTGTGCCTCACAATAATTTACGTTCATTGATGAATTTATTACGTCCATTCCACCCTGAACTCCCGAAAGATCCTCGAACAGTGATCGGTGGACCCACCAAAATAGTGACCGAAACTATGGCTAGCGGACTGTATTATAATTTTGGTATTGCAAATATGCTGCGTAAGATCATCCCCAACAAAGGAACTGTAAATTCAGAATTAACATTGGATTTCAATATCGATGGACTCNGAAACGTTTGAGCACATGACATTCCGGAACGTTCCTTACTGAAACGTTCCATGAACATTTTTTTTGTGTGACTCTACAGAATGTTTGACGTCTGGTCTTCGAAAACATTTTTANGCAACTTCAAAGTTGACCCATTTCAAAATTTTGCAACTTCGAAGTTAACCACTCTAAAATTTTCCAACTTTACCTTTTTTTAATTGNGTAATCCACGCCAAGCTTTGTAAAATATCAATTGGGAATTTCATTTGTGATGCGCCAGCGAAGGCATATGTAAAAGGAATCAAGGGTCACACGGGGTACGACGGGTGCGATCAGTGCGTTGAGCGAGGTGAATGGCATGGTCGCGTAATTTTTCCGGGAGTCGATACGGAGTTGAGAACTGACCAGAATTTTACGGCTGATGCATATAGTAATCATTTGATAATGANATGTGGAAATCTTAGAAGGGACCATTACAGAGGAGAGTTACCGAGAGATGTTGGAAACCAAATTTTTCCCATTCGCTAAGAAAAAAGGACTGGTGAAAAATTTATATTTGATGCAAGACGGTACAACACCTCATCGAACTAATAATGTGTTCGCTGCATTGCACAAAGTATACGATGATCGCGTCATCGGCTNGGAAGCGCGACAATTTCTCTTGTATGTGGGACCAATTGTACTGAAGAAATTTTTACCAGCAAACCATTATGAGCTTTTCATGATTTTACATGTAGCAATCACAATTCTCGTAAAGCCGGATTTATGCCATACGATGAACAAATTAGCGGAAAGATTATTACGTCGGTTCGTCCTCAAAAGCATTCAATTATTCGGACGGAAGTTTCTATCGCNATTAATGTTCAATATCCGGGTGTACCAGTACGTTTCAAACGCAACGTCCCATACACGTCTCATACCGAATTCACAAAAAACGTTTCTCTGACACCGTATCGAGTACATCATTGACACGTACTTCCTGGTATATCCCCGAAACGATTTATGACACGCAATGAAATACATCTGCAGGACATTTATTATCGCACATAAATGATACGTTCATGCTACAACGTCATTGAGACGTTTTTGTGGATTTCTTGATTGAACATTTCAGCTTGATGGTTTTTAATACGTTCAGTCTGGAACGATTAAAGTATGTTTTTACTTGACGTATTAATAACATCCACCTGTAGCGCATACGATTCATTCCTCAAATGTTTCTCACCGGATGGTTGGCGAACATGCTCCTCAGATCTAGTGGAAAACATTCTCCGATCAATTCTGAAGTACGTTTGCGAGACGATTGGTGATGAATGTAAATAAAACATTTGTAATTTGAGATTTAGCGATTGCATCTGTGCGGGTCTCCAATAAACGTCTTCTTCTTCACATACGAATGACGTGAGATAGGAAATATTTATGTACGTTTTCTCTAGATATTTTCAACACGTTTTTGAAATGTCACTTATTAAATTTTCCAAACATCTTCACATTTATTATTCACAATTGTGACACTATGGAATTATTCCAATAATATTCATTCGAACGATTCTGAAATGGACAAATGTATTAAACGAGCGATATTTTTTTCGAAAAATGTAGAATAATGTATCTCTTAAGAATTTCTATTTTTTAGGACTTTTCCAGGCCTTTGTACATAAAATTCCGTAAATCACACGGCCATAAGGGTATTTTCCGTCTCATGTCATTTCAATAAAGTATAAAGTCACATGAACCTACAAATAATTTTATAAGCCTAGTGACGGTATCTGCTATTATGGAACTTCCAACTATCTAACGGAAGGGTAATTCTTATCCAAAATTTCTTTCTGTATAGTTGGGTTACAACCGATTAATGACTTTCCAATGTATTTTGAATTAAATATAATTTTTTTTCTTCACGAAGAAAACATTCTTTCAAGACAATTCAGAATCAATTTTATGAAGAAGAAATTTTTCATTCATTTAATTATGAAATTATTTTTTTTTTAATTCAAATTATTTTTTCGTGCATCATATAATATCATATCATTGGCTCTTGAGGGTTCGCGTTGGCTGCCGTCGGTGTTATACCCGCTCGTACCACTGTTCTCATCAGATGATGCTTGAGTTCATTCTCTGGCCATACATTGTTCACAGCTAGAATCGCTCCATCCAAGATTGCTTTTTCCAGTTTCGGAGCAATTTTTTTCAACCCAATTTTTCCAGGTTTCTTTCCTTCCCAATTCAATTTTGCCATCAGTGTGTTTGACATCATGGCTTCCATTATGGCCTTTGCAGTTGTTTGGCAGCATCCCCTCTTTTTAAATTTCAAGTATCCTCTGATTGTGTCACACTTCTCTTCGTCCAACATGGCTTCCACCTGCTCCAGCTCTTCGATCGTTTGGAGGGGAGTGGCAACGTCACAGATTTTCAGAGTTGCGATGACGCTACTGCCAGTTGTGGCATTCGCTTGGAACCTCGCTTGGATGTCCATCATCATTTTCAGCATTTATGAAACGTGAATGGAACGTATATGTTTAATGTTTCATAGATGCTGAAGCATCAGAAGGTTGCGGTGATGGTTGGATACTCCTCCATTCATAAAGTAATTCGCTTAACTTTCACGGATTTTCTATTACAAGGGACCAAGTTATTATTTCGTAGCAAATGATCAGTGTGTTTAACCAGCTGAAATACTGGAAATTTCCTTTACATTATTCATAGAATGTCTGATGGCAAAATATGTAGGGCCTGTTCTATGTTGGCATGAAGATTCAAAACAAAACCAAAGAAATTCATTCATTTATTTTGACACCATTCGAAAACCACACGGGCGCGCTCAATCTCGCGGGATTATTAACAGTGGAACTCCTGCTGATATTTACTCAGTACCTCTCCTCCTCTTACGAGCACCAGCTATGTTGAATGGATGTATTGTAGATGTATCGTACACAATTGTAGTAATTATTATGTTGGACATTTCTGGAAATGGATAAGCATACATCATTATTTCGATGTCCGGTGGTGAAAGACATCTACAATACATCCATTTGACGTAGCTGGGGCCAACTGGAGGAGGGCGAGTATTGAGTAGCTAACAGCAGGGGTCCCACTTGCAAAAATGTACCTGTGCAACAATGAAATTACGGTCAGCGGCAGCCCAACGTCTAAGACAACCTATCCAAGGACCAGTGTGTTCAACCACCAGAAATACTGAAAATTTCCGTAACATTATTCGTAGAATGTCTGATGGCAAAATATATGGGGCCTGTCTTATGGTGGCATGAAAATTGCCATTTTATGACGATTCAGGTATACTTGGTTCCTCTCCGGCTGGCACTGTTGGAAACAAAAGAAATTCATTCATTCATTTTGACACCATTCGAAAACGACACGGACAACCTCAAACTCCAGGGATTATTCACAGTGGAACTCTTGCTGATATTTAATCAGTACTTCTCCTCCCATGAGCGTCAGCTACGTCAAATGGACGTATTGTATACATCGGTAATAATGAGAATGTATGAAATTCAGGTACAATAATGGGAAATAACATTATGTTGGAGATAATGAAAACAAAATAAATTCATGCATTTATTTTCCCACTTCTCCTCCTCCCGTGAGTGCCAGCTGCGTTAAGTCGACGTAGTGTATACATCTGTACTAATGAGTAGAACATCGTACATTTTTCTCGAATTCTATTGTTGTTCCCTATGGGAGATTTTAAATAACAAAATATGTATTTTTTCCCAATATATTTGGGCCATTCCGCCAAATATCGTAGGTAAACTGGGCCGCAAGATTTTCGACAATTTTTTCTTCGGTTTTTTCAACTACTTATGTATAGGGTAGAAGATTTCTCGACTGGGAGGGGTCCCGCATTTCAATTGATAGTGCTCCGCGTGACTAAGCGATTTTAACCCTAAATCTTTCAATCAAATTAAATGACAAAATATGCTTAAAAAAATTCAAAACATAAATTTCGATCGGGTATTTTCTCGAATTTTCATAAGAAAAATATCAGTTAAAAAAAAGTGGAGAACAAGCTTGAATCAACGTTTGAAGTTATACTCTCCGATTTTCACCATGGTGGAGGGGTGGGGAAAGAAAATGACCATCATTTTTGGAAAATTCAGAAAATTGCTAATCGAAATCTATGTGTTGATTTTTTTTGAGCATATTCACAGACGTTTGATTTGATTAAAAGATTTGGGGTTAAAATCGCTTAATCACCCGGATCGCTATCAATTGAAATGCGGGACATCTCCCAGTCGAGAAATCTTCTTTCCTATATATAAGTAGTCGAAAGAACCGAAAAAAAATTTGTCAAAAATTTGAGGCCCAATTTGCTTACGATATCCGGCGGAATGACCCATTTACATATATGTAAATTATATTCGATTTTCTTATATCAGCAAATGTATTCTTTTTCGTTCAGATTTGACCATGTTTTATTGTAGCCTCCGAAATGTCCTCGAGCTATTGCTTTCGTTCAGCAGGAACCTTGCCGATACATACAAAATTACAAGTAAAGGCTCGTGAATACGTAAAGTGAACGTAAAATGGATATAAAGTGTGCTCTTAACCATTTATGGGAAATAATTTTTTCTACATCATTCGTGGATTTTCTGGAGGTAGAATATGTGAGGCCTGTTTAAGGTGGGATGACAATTTTTATTTTATGATGGTTCAGGTATAAGAACCTCTCATTTTTCCTCTCCCCTCAGTAGACCCGAAGGGTTTTCAAACATGTGGTAACCACGTGATAGTTGTACTCTATGCGTACCCAGGCCTAGCAGGTAAGAAAATGCGACGCGTCCTCTCAATCTTGCCTGTGTGCGCGTCGAAGAAGGTGTTTGAAAATAAATTATCCGTATTTTTGTCTCGTAAAGTGATATGGCTTCGTATATGCCACAAAAATGGGCATCTTGGAAAAAATCCTCCAGATACAATTTTATTAAAAAAATCTGTGACATAGAAGCAGAATCAGACATCGAATCAATGAGTGAATCGAGTAGAACGAGTAGTATCACGGATAGCAGTATCGAGGAAGACAGTGATAGTGAATGTCAGTTACGAGATGAAGATGATGACCCTCTCACAGAAAAAGTGGAGACAATGGAACAAGCAGTAGCTGACTCATTCTCGCAAGGGTTCCCAGAAAACGATTGTAGCGATCCAGGATCCGTACTCGACGAGAGTGATTGGAGTGACCGAGTTGTATCGTCTAGTGATGAGGATGATGCGACGGAGATCATTTGCCACAATCCAGTTATGAAAGAATACACCGTTCGTGATGCTCTCCAACAATATGCAATACAGTGCGGTGTGCCTCACAATAATTTACGTTCATTGATGAATTTATTACGTCCATTCCACCCTGAACTCCCGAAAGATCCTCGAACAGTGATCGGTGGACCCACCAAAATAGTGACCGAAACTATGGCTAGCGGACTGTATTATAATTTTGGTATTGCAAATATGCTGCGTAAGATCATCCCCAACAAAGGAACTGTAAATTCAGAATTAACATTGGATTTCAATATCGATGGACTCCCGCTCTCCAAAAGTTCAAATGTTCAATTGTGGCCTATCCTGTGTAGAATTGATGAGTTACGAGAAATCCGTCCCTTTATAATTGCTGCTTTCTGTGGATCTACGAAACCGCCCATTGAAGATTTTCTCAAAGACTTTGCGCCAGAACTTAAAGATTTGCGATCCGAGGGAGTGGTAATCCACGCCAAGCTTTGTAAAATATCAATTGGGAATTTCATTTGTGATGCGCCAGCGAAGGCATATGTAAAAGGAATCAAGGGTCACACGGGGTACGACGGGTGCGATCAGTGCGTTGAGCGAGGTGAATGGGATGGTCGCGTAATTTTTCCGGGAGTCGATGCGGAGTTGAGAACTGACCAGAATTTTACGGCTGATGCATATAGTAATCATTTGATAATGGAAAGTCCCTTGCTTGATGTAGGAATGGGAATGATCTCGCATTTTCCTTTGGACATAATGCACTTGGTTTATCTTGGGACTGTACGCAAAATGGTTCGATATTGGGCAAAAGGAAGTTTAAAATATCGTCTTTCAGGTAGTATTTTGAAGTTGATTGACGAAAAATTGAAAAATATTGGGAAATTTTGGCCAAATGATTTTAATAGGAAGCCACGGATTATAACTGAATCAGATCGCTGGAAGGCGACGGAAGCGCGACAATTTCTCTTGTATGTGGGACCAATTGTACTGAAAAAATTTTTACCAGCAAACCATTATGAGCTTTTCATGATTTTACATGTAGCAATCACAATTCTCGTAAAGCCGGATTTATGCCATACGATGAACAAATTAGCGGAAAGATTATTACGTCGGTTCGTCCTCAAAAGCATTCAATTATTCGGACGGAAGTTTGTATCGTATAATATTCATAATTTAATTCATCTCGCAAAGAATGTAGCTGCGAATGGCCCAGCAGATACTTTTTCAGCGTTCCCTTTCGAGAACGAATTAGGTTCGATTAAACTTTCCGTACGAGGGAGGAACAAACCGCTCCAGCAGTTGATTCGTCGAACTTTACAACGATTGGAAAATGGAAACACCAACGAAAATGAAAAATTGGAAGGACCAATTGCCACAGCTCGTCATAACCGTGGGATGACTTGTGGACTCAGTGGTACTCAGTATGGCCGAATTCGTTGGAAAAGTACAATCATCACTAATAAAGAAGGGAACAATGCAGTCATATTGAAGGATTCAACAGTTATGCTGATAGACAATTTCGTCGAAACGGATGATGATTTCTTCATTGTCGGACGAAAATTCCAGAAATATTATGATTTCTTTTCCACTCCACTGAGATCCTCAAAATTGGGCATATTTCGAGTTGAAAAGTGTTCAAATCGATTGACATTAACTCGTTTGAGGGAGATCCAGTGCAAGGCAGTTGTATTACCGCTCACAACAAATGCGTATATTAGCTATCCTCTTCATACATCATAGAAAACAAAGGTAAGAATTGGTTCAATCATTGAATGCGTTGGGCAAAACGTGATCTTTCATAATCACTATCTCCCGAGTGAAATAAACGATTTCAAATAATCAAGTCTTATTCCACTAAAGTTGGAAAAAATACCCTAGAAATGAAAAAAAAAAAGATGGGATTCTGTCAGTCACGGGTCATTAAAGATTGAAGGCGATAGAAATTAATGAATTTTAGATTTATATAGTAATGAGTCTTTTCGTGCATTCTGAGTTAATGTTTATATTTCTTTTCCAGCAGTCAAACGCCTTCGACCAGCAATCGGGAACGACAAGAGCTGGAAAAAATTCTCGAATGTGTTGAAGAGACAATTAACCCTCTGAGTCGGATAAGCAGATAAATGAAGATTTCGCCGGCGGAGTGAGGACGCCATATTTCCCGTTGAGGGAGTGCGGAGAAGAGGAAACGCCCATTCATNTTGAATTAAATATAATTTTTTTTCTTCACGAAGAAAACATTCTTTCAAGACAATTCAGAATCAATTTTATGAAGAAGAAATTTTTCATTCATTTAATTATGAAATTATTTTTTTTTTAATTCAAATTATTTTTTCGTGCATCATATAATATCATATCATTGGCTCTTGAGGGTTCGCGTTGGCTGCCGTCGGTGTTATACCCGCTCGTACCACTGTTCTCATCAGATGATGCTTGAGTTCATTCTCTGGCCATACATTGTTCACAGCTAGAATCGCTCCATCCAAGATTGCTTTTTCCAGTTTCGGAGCAATTTTTNGTTCGGAAAATCTATGGACATATTGATGGAAAATACTCATGAAAAAATTTGGTTCATAATTTCATTAAATAATCGGTTTGTCNAGCATCCCCTCTTTTTAAATTTCAAGTATCCTCTGATTGTGTCACACTTCTCTTCGTCCAACATGGCTTCCACCTGTCCAGCTCTTCGATCGTTTGGAGGGGAGTGGCAACGTCACCGATTTTCAGAGTTGCGACGACGTTACTGCCAGTTGTGGCATTCGCTTGGAAATATGTANCAGCCTACAATTTCAATTTCAATGACGTACCGGAGGAGGTCCGGTGCACGTCCATTACACGATTGAAGTATGTGTGAGGAACGTTTCAAGTGAACATTACATATAGATTACGTTGAACGTTCGCTGAACGTTCAGATGAGACATATGTTGTCTCAGGAAAATGTTCGCGACACATCCGTGAGACGTCCCATGAATGACGTAAAAGATCGAACGTCTCGAGAACGTTCCAACTTCATTTGCNACGACGTTACTGCCAGTTGTGGCATTCGCTTGGAAATATGTATTTTTTTCCAATATATTTGGGCCATTCCGCCAAATATCGTAGGTAAACTGGGCCGCAAGATTTTTGACAGTTTTTTCTTCGGTTTTTTCAACTACTTATGTATAGGGTAGAAGATTTCTCGACTGGGAGGGGTCCCGCATTTCAATTGATAGCGCTCCGCGTGACTAAGCGATTTTAACCCTAAATCTTTCAATCAAATTAAATGACTAAATATGCTTAAAAAAATTTCAAAACATAAATTTCGATCGGGTNAAATAACTCGTACTCACAGGTCCTCTCGATGCTGGGGAACTGTCCGGGGTAATTAACACCTGGGCCTTCTCGGGGTCCTCTCCAGGGGATGCTGAGCCTCCTCTCCACCTCAGGGTCTCCTGGCTGATCTCTCCGATGTGGGATGAGGTCCAAGATCCTCCAACAATCCTCTTTACATTGCTGTGGTTCTCTGGGCACAATTGACACGACGCATTAACTGGGGCAGTCGTGAGACGAGTGGCTTTCCTTCCCGTCAACGTCTTCTTCGCAGGGGGGCAGATCGAGGTGGGCCAGGAGCGGAATCGTCATCCGCTTTCCGGGTGCCTGAGGTGAAGGGGGCGTTCTTCGGGGTTTCTTCCTGGGGTGCCGGTGTTCCACTTTTAGTCAAGGGCCGGAACTGTTCTCCATCCTGGGGTCTCGTCGTTGCTGGTCGAGGGGGACGGAAGGGTGAGATGGGGAGGGAACTAGAGTAGTTGTGGGGGGAAAGATAAGGTAGCCAGCGGTGGCCAAATATATAGTATTAAGGGGCAGTGTAGTTGGGGGCGATAAAAGAGTATAAAAATAATAAAAAATAAAAAGGTTGCCTCGTGACAAGGGTAGAAGATTTCTCGACTGGGAGGGGTCCCGCATTGCAATTGATAGCGCTCCGCGTGACTAAGCGATTTTAACCCTAAATCTTTCAATCAAATTAAATGACTAAATATACTTTAAAAAATTTCAAAACATAAATTTCGATCGGGTATTTTCTCGAATTTTTATAAGAAAAATATCAGTTAAAAAAAAGTGGAGAACAAGCTTGAATCAACGTTTGAAGTTATACTCTCCGATTTTCACTATGGTGGAGGGGTGGGAAAAGAAAATGACCATCATTTTTGGATAATTCAGAAAATTTCTAATCGAAATCTATGTTTTGATTTTTTTTTGAGCATATTCACAGACGTTTGATTTGATTAAAAGATTTGGGGTTAAAATCGCTTAATCACCCGGATCGCTATCAATTGAAATGCGGGACATCTCCCAGTCGAGAAATCTTCTTTCCTATATATAAGTAGTCGAAAGAACCGAAAAAACAATTGTCGAAAATTTGAGGCCCAATTTGCCTACGATATCCGGCGGAATGACCCATTTACATATATGTAAATTATATTCGATTTTTTTATACCAGCAAATGTATTCTTTTTCGTTCAGATTTGACCATGTTTTATTGTAGCCTCCGAAATGTCCTCGAGCTATTGCTTTCGTTAAGCAGGAACCTTGCCGATACATACAAAATTACAAGTAAAGGCTCGTGAATACGTAAAGTGAACATAAAATGGATGTAAAGTGTGCTCTTAACCATTTATGTGAAATAATTTTTTCTACATCATTCGTGGATTTTCTGGAGGTAGAATATGTGAGGCCTGTTTAAGGTGGGATGACAATTTTTATTTTATGATGGTTCAGGTATAAGAACCTCTCATTTTTCCTCTCCCCTCAGTAGACCCGAAGGGTTTTCAAACATGTGGTAACCACGTGATAGTTGTACTCTATGCGTACCCAGGCCTAGCAGGTAAGAAAATGCGACGCGTCCTCTCAATCTTGCCTGTGTGCGCGTCGAAGAAGGTGTTTGAAAATAAATTATCCGTATTTTTGTCTCGTAAAGTGATATGGCTTCGTATATGCCACAAAAATGGGCATCTTGGAAAAAATCCTCCAGATACAATTTTATTAAAAAAATCTGTGACATAGAAGCAGAATCAGACATCGAATCAATGAGTGAATCGAGTAGAACGAGTAGTATCACGGATAGCAGTATCGAGGAAGACAGTGATAGTGAATGTCAGTTACGAGATGAAGATGATGACCCTCTCACAGAAAAAGTGGAGACAATGGAACAAGCAGTAGCTGACTCATTCTCGCAAGGGTTCCCAGAAAACGATTGTAGCGATCCAGGATCCGTACTCGACGAGAGTGATTGGAGTGACCGAGTTGTATCGTCTAGTGATGAGGATGATGCGACGGAGATCATTTGCCACAATCCAGTTATGAAAGAATACACCGTTCGTGATGCTCTCCAACAATATGCAATACAGTGCGGTGTGCCTCACAATAATTTACGTTCATTGATGAATTTATTACGTCCATTCCACCCTGAACTCCCGAAAGATCCTCGAACAGTGATCGGTGGACCCACCAAAATAGTGACCGAAACTATGGCTAGCGGACTGTATTATAATTTTGGTATTGCAAATATGCTGCGTAAGATCATCCCCAACAAAGGAACTGTGAATTCAGAATTAACATTGGATTTCAATATCGATGGACTTCCGCTCTCCAAAAGTTCAAATGTTCAATTGTGGCCTATCCTGTGTAGAATTGATGAGTTACGAGAAATCCGTCCCTTTATAATTGCTGCTTTCTGTGGATCTACGAAACCGCCCATTGAAGATTTTCTCAAAGACTTTGCGCCAGAACTTAAAGATTTGCGATCCGAGGGAGTGGTAATCCACGCCAAGCTTTGTAAAATATCAATTGGGAATTTCATTTGTGATGCGCCAGCGAAGGCATATGTAAAAGGAATCAAGGGTCACACGGGGTACGACGGGTGCGATCAGTGCGTTGAGCGAGGTGAATGGGATGGTCGCGTAATTTTTCCGGGAGTCGATGCGGAGTTGAGAACTGACCAGAATTTTACGGCTGATGCATATAGTAATCATTTGATAATGGAAAGTCCCTTGCTTGATGTAGGAATGGGAATGATCTCGCATTTTCCTTTGGACATAATGCACTTGGTTTATCTTGGGACTGTACGCAAAATGGTTCGATATTGGGCAAAAGGAAGTTTAAAATATCGTCTTTCAGGTAGTATTTTGAAGTTGATTGACGAAAAATTGAAAAATATTGGGAAATTTTGGCCAAATGATTTTAATAGGAAGCCACGGATTATAACTGAATCAGATCGCTGGAAGGCGACGGAAGCGCGACAATTTCTCTTGTATGTGGGACCAATTGTACTGAAGAAATTTTTACCAGCAAACCATTATGAGCTTTTCATGATTTTACATGTAGCAATCACAATTCTCGTAAAGCCGGATTTATGCCATACGATGAACAAATTAGCGGAAAGATTATTACGTCGGTTCGTCCTCAAAAGCATTCAATTATTCGGACGGAAGTTTGTATCGTATAATATTCATAATTTAATTCATCTCGCAAAGAATGTAGCTGCGAATGGCCCAGCAGATACTTTTTCAGCGTTCCCTTTCGAGAACGAATTAGGTTCGATTAAACTTTCCGTACGAGGGAGGAACAAACCGCTCCAGCAGTTGATTCGTCGAACTTTACAACGATTGGAAAATGGAAACACCAACGAAAATGAAAAATTGGAAGGACCAATTGCCACAGCTCGTCATAACCGTGGGATGACTTGTGGACTCAGTGGTACTCAGTATGGCCGAATTCGTTGGAAAAGTACAATCATCACTAATAAAGAAGGGAACAATGCAGTCGTATTGAAGGATTCAACAGTTATGCTGATAGACAATTTCGTCGAAACGGATGATGATTTCTTCATTGTCGGACGAAAATTCCAGAAATATTATGATTTCTTTTCCACTCCACTGAGATCCTCAAAATTGGGCATATTTCGAGTTGAAAAGTGTTCAAATCGATTGACATTAACTCGTTTGAGGGAGATCCAGTGCAAGGCAGTTGTATTACCGCTCACAACAAATGCGTATATCAGCTATCCTCTTCATACATCATAGAAAACAAAGGTAAGAATTGGTTCAATCATTGAATGCGTTGGGCAAAACGTGATCTTTCATAATCAATATCTCCCGAGTGAAATAAACGATTTCAAATAATCAAGTCTTATTCCACTAAAGTTGGAAAAAATACCCTAGAAATGAAAAAAAAAAAATGGGATTCTGTCAGTCACGGGTCATTAAAGATTGAAGGCGATAGAAATTAATGAATTTTAGATTTATATAGTAATGAGTCTTTTCGTGCATTCTGAGTTAATGTTTATATTTCTTTTCCAGCAGTCAAACGCCTTCGACCAGCAATCGGGAACGACAAGAGCTGGAAAAAATTCTCGAATGTGTTGAAGAGACAATTAACCCTCTGAGTCGGATAAGCAGATAAATGAAGATTTCGCCGGCGGAGTGAGGACGCCGTATTTCCCGTTGAGGGAGTGCGGAGAAGAGGAAACGCCCATTCACAAAAGAGGGTTTAATCCAGAATTTTTTCTACAATATAGTTCATTGTAATCCATTGAAATGTGTATCTCAAATTCGATACCTTATATTGAATAATAATTTCTTATTGATTCAAATTCAATGTTAATACTCGAATATTGCTAGTAACACTTAGACTATGATTAAAGTAATACTATACACATCTGTTTTCTGTTTTTGACTCTCGTTCGGAAAATCTATGGACATATTGATGGAAAATACTCATGAAAAAATTTGGTTCATAATTTCATTCAATAATCGGTTTGTAGGCGCTTTCAACTGTTTCTTGATATTTATATAGTTTATATATGTATATATAATGTACGCACATGTATATAGTATAAAAAAGTAGATTATAAACGAAATTCATATTTACGTAAACAATTTCATAGCATTTCTATATTAATAAACTATTTAGAAATTGTATCATAAAAATGTATGTTTGATTTTCGTGAATTACGAAGGAGACTACAGAATAAATAAAATAATAAAATAAACGCCCAGCCTACAATTTCAATTTCAATGACGTACCGGAGGAGGTCCGGTGCACGTCCATTACACGATTGAAGTATGTGTGAGGAACGTTTCAAGTGAACATTACATATAGATTACGTTGAACGTTCGCTGAACGTTCCGATGAGACATATGTTGTCTCAGGAAAATGTTCGCGACACATCCGTGAGACGTCCCATGAATGACGTAAAAGATCGAACGTCTCGAGAACGTTCCAACTTCATTTGCTAAGTATCATTGAAACGTCATCGAGACCTAAGTGAAACATTCCGAAAATTCCGTAATTTCTTCAACGTTCATGGTAGGTTCTGTGAACGTTTCGAACGTTCCGGACGAACGTTTCCTGAACGTAAAAAAACCCTGTATTTTCCAAAAAATACGTTTCGGGGACGTTTTTGGGAACGTCCTTCTTACATTTTCAGATCATCTCGAGACGTTCTCAAAACGTTTCCGGAACCTTATTTTGCTCATTGGGCGGAAACGTCACGCAGTTACCTCACAGGTTACACGTAGGTTGTAACCCATCAAAAACCCGCATGATTATTTATTCATCTAATTATTATTAACAATTTGTCAATGATGAATAACCCATTAATTGCCATGGAAAAGCATGCCCAATGATAAGAATAGATATTTTGTCATGACGGCTACGGCCATACGGCCGGAATGACAAAAAAATGATAATCAGAGACAACTTGGGCTTTTGATTTGTAGTTTTTTTTTTAATCAATTTAAATGCACATATCTCGGAGAGCATTGAGAAGTTATAGACACCTGCTATGATGTTGAAACTAGCGGGAGTCGGCAGCGGGAATTGTGGGTTGCCGGGCAGAAACTTTTGTTCAAGATGGTACTGTCACCACTCCGACTGTTAGCACACGGTACCACTACCAACGAATACACCGGAAATTCGAATTGATGAGGATATTTTACAAGGGCGGAAAAATCCTAAAAAATTAGGAGTGGTATTTTGGGGGTGGCAAAAGTTATTCCACACAATTTTTCCCGTTGCAATCTCCCTGGGCCCTTAATCAAGCGCTTGGGCCTACTTCGTAAGGGCAGAAAAATGCCAAAAAATTAGGAGTTGTATTTTGGCGGTGGCAAAAGTCATTCCACACAATTTCCCTCTGTTGTGGTCTATCTGGGTCCTTAAGCAAGCGCGGAAAAATCCCAAAAAATTAGGAGTGATATTTTGGGGATGGTGAAAGTCATTCCACACCATTTCCCCCTGTTGCAATCTCCCTGGGCCCTTAATCAAGGGCTTGGGCCCATTCTGCAAGCACGGAATAATGCCAAAAAATTAGGAGTGGTATTTTGGGGGTGGCAAAAGTCATTCCACACAATTTCCCTGGGACCTTAATCAAGGGCTTGGGCCCACTTCGCAAGCGCTGAAAAAGCCCAAAAAAATTAGGAGTGATATTTTGGGGGTGGAAAAAGTCGTTCCACATCATTTCCACCTGTTGCAATCTCCCTGGGCCCTTAACCAACGGCTTGGGCCCACTTCGCAAGTGCGGAAAAATCCCAGAAAATTAGGAGTGATATTTTGGGGGTGACAAAAGTATTTCCACACCATTTCCCCCTGTTGCGATCTCCCTGGGCACTTAATCAAGGGCCCAACCCCCTTCGCAAGGGCGGAAAAATCTCAAAAAATTAGGAGTGGTATTTTGGGGGTGGCAAATATCATTCTACACAATTTTCCTCTGTTGCAGTCTATCTGGACCCTTAGTCGAGGGCTAGGGCCCACTTCCCAAGGGTGGAAAAATCTCAACAAATTTAGGAGTGGTATTTTAGGGGTGGCAAAAGTCATTCCATACAATTTTCCTCTGTTGCAGTCTATCTGGGCCCTTAGTCGAGGGCTGGGGCCCACTTTGCAAGGGCGGAAAAATCCCAAAAAATTAGGGGTGATATTTTGGGGGTGGCAAAAGTCATTCCATACAATTTCCCCCTGTTGCAGTCTATCTGGGCCCTTAATGAAGGGGTTGGACTCACTTCGGAAACGCGGAAGAATCCCCAAAAATTAGGAGTGATATTTTGGGGATGGCAAAAGTCATTCCACACCATTTCCCCTACTTGCAATCGCCCTGGGCACTTAATCAAGGGCTTGGGCCCATATCGCAAGGGCGGAAAAAATCCAAAAAATTAGGAGTGGTATTTTGGGAGTGGCAAAATCATTCCACCCAATTTCCCCCTTATGCAGTCTACCTGAGCCCTTAGTTGAGGGCTTGGACCCACTTCGCAAGGGCCGAAAAATCACAAAAATTACCACTCCTAATTTTTTGGAATTTTTCCGCGCTTGCAGAATGGGCCCAAGCCCTTGATTAAGGGCCCAAGCCCTTGATTAAGGGCCCAGGTTGATTGCAACAGGGGGAAATGGTGTAGAATGAATTTTTCAAGAAGTTTCAAACTGTTCACCATATTATTGATGCTACAAAAATAATAGGCTACAAAAATAGAGCACAAAAATAACTGGAAATTAATTTGTCCGTTATGGAAAGGCTCCGTGGACTTTTAAGAAAATTCTGTAACAGTTTTTTGCAATGAATCCCACAGATTACAAAACAAACACTGAACCACTCGTTTTGGAGATCATTAGCAAAATAATTGCTACAAATTTCGTAACGTATCTCCTTGTATCATTACTTTGTCACATTGAAATATTTTCATTTTAGATCTTACTTAGTTTATGTGCCTCTTCATACTCCATATCCCTCTTGTTTTTCTGCTCCTGAAGTCTGTCATAAAGCGACCGATCCAACTTCTCTTCCGAAACCTCTGAAAGCACGTAAGAATGAATTCAGTCAAGATATATAAAATGAAAAATTCATTGAAAATGAATGAAAATCGTGTTTTACCAGCTGGCTGTTCAGCTGTTCTCACTTTGTTCCATTCCTCCTGTCGTGTCTTCCTCTGCTCTGCCAATTCGGCCTCCGAAATAAAACCTGAGCTCATCTTACCAATTTTCAAATTGTCGAAGTAGCTTTGCAAAGTCAAATTTGTCTCGAAATACTGATGAAAGGATGGACTCCGATTCAAGACGCAAAAAAGGAGAGAATTATTGTGCACGTTGATGTGCGCTCGCAATGAAACTTCAAAAACTTCTTCTTGCCTTGCGGCTCTGGATAACCTCGTTCCATCCGACCTTAAACTCCAAAAAAAACACACAACAGATTCCAGTGAGTAAAGGCTTCCGCACAGAGATTATAGCAAAGAGGATAGACCTGTGTAGAGGCGCGGATCGGGGGGTTTGACTGACTCCAAAAATGTTAGTTGGTACCCCACGGGAAAGGAGGCGTCCCGGTCGCATTGTCGGTAAATGTGAGTCGGGTGCNTTTGACTGACTCCAAAAATGTTAGTTGGTACCCCACGGGAAAGGAGGCGTCCCGGTCGCATTGTCGGTAAATGTGAGTCGGGTGCAAAGAGGATAGACCTGAGTAGCGGCCCGGATCGGGGGGTTTGACTGAC
>NW_021680737.1:0-26652 GCF_001412515.2 Diachasma alloeum
GGAAAAATCTCAAATACAAATTGAATGATAATTATAGGAATAAAATGAATAAAAAATCAGTCCGTAGTATCGATATGCTACGATTTCGCGAGCGTTATCAGTTGAAAATTACATCTCAGACCAAGAACTGCGAACGACATGACAATGAGTTCTCTTTGATCAAAAATTTTCTAATAAATCGTAGGAATACCCCGAGTATTGCATGTATTTGTTGCAATAATTTATTTTTTCCGAAATCAGTAGTGAAATATAATAAGCATAAAATTTCTTCGAAATTGAGTGAAAGTCGTAAGGACATGCAAAAGTTTTTTATGGAAATTGAAAATAATGCTTCAGAGTACATTTGTAGTAACTGTCACAACTATGCATCGAAAGGAAAAATTCCTAGATCTTGTGCTTTCGATTTGAAATTTCCCGTTGTACCAGATGAATTAAAAGATTTATCTCCACTCGAAGAACGCATGATTTCACCATACGTCCCTTTCATGCAAATTCGACCTCTCAAACCACATTGTTTCAAAAATCCCCAGTTGTCCATTCAAGGAAGTGTCGTAAACGTTCATTCGGAAATAAATGATATGATTGATGTTCTCCCTCGTAAATTTGATAATATGTCTACAATACAAATTCAATTTAAACGACATTTGGATCACAAAACAAACTACATGTATGAGACTATCAAACCCTCGAAAGTGTGCCTGGCATTACAGTATTTACTCACTACGCCACTATATTTTAAAAATGACATCAGAATAGACCCCGATTTCTTCAAAAGATATGAAAAAAATGATGATGCCCAATTGAATTTCATTGTCAGTGACGATGATAACGATAATACCAATGTTGTCAATGAAAATGAGCGTACCCGAATAACCAAGATGGACGATGAATCTGAAAATGAAGAGGAGGTACAACTCAACTCCTCTGATGATTCTGGAAATGATTCAGATAGTCCATTCTTAATCGATGAAAACATAAACCAAACTTATGGGGATGAGGTTTTAATTATTGATGAAAATTATGAGATATCATCTGCGGCACGTATTATTGCACCGTGTCAGGCTAACCATCCAGTCCCTTGGCACACGACCAACAATATTGATGAATTATGTTTCCCTAAAATTTTCGTCGGCGAAATTTTTGATAAAAATAAAAAATTGAAAACTTATTCTCAGCGTGCCAAGTTCGAAGCGAGGAATGCAGATCGGAGATCCTGTGAGCCGACCCGAATATTATTTATGGCAAAACGTAAGCTCGAAGAACGAGTTATGAGTAATATTAATACGTGTTTAAGAAAAATTCGGACGAAAAATGAATTGACTGCAGGGCATGTGAAAGATCAAAATTACATTAGTGACCTCATTCGTCATGATGATGGTTATTCTTTCATGAAACAAGTGCGACCATCACCTGCTTATTGGGAAGATAAGAAGAAAAATCTTCGCGCGATGATTCGCCAATTAGGAACTCCAACATTGTTTTTAACTCTCTCCGCGTCTGAAGCGAATAATCCAGAATTAATCAAATTCCTGTATGAAATGAAACACAGAAGAGATATTACTTTGAAAGATGCCCTATTGCTCGATGACGAAATAAAAAATCGGTTGGTTAGAGATGATCCCGTTTCTGTTGTTCGCTATTTAGATAACCGTTTCAAGGAAATTATAGCAATATTACAGGAACCTAAAGGCCCATTCAAGGAGAATTTCGTGGTTGATTACTTCAACAGAAGGGAATTTCAAGGGAGAGGTACAGTGCATATGCATATATTGCTATGGTGTAATAATGCTCCAAAATATGAGGCGAATGACCTCGACTCTATAAATCGAGTTACAGACTTCGTTGATACTCATATAACCTGCGCAAATAATCTTTTGAATCCATTTGTTAGTTACCAGAAACATAAGCACACAATCACTTGCAACAAAGGGAAGAAAAATCTGAAGAAATGTAGGTTTCACTATCCCCAATTCGTGATGAAGTGTACTCAAATTTTAAAGCCCTTGAGTCCCACCGAACGGGATGGAAATGAAAAAAAGAATCTAGAAAAAATAAAAAATTTAATGGAAGAGTATTTCAGAACGAATGTAGTTATCGATTTTGATTCCATGTTGAATCAATTAGGCCTGACTGAAGAAGAATATTTGAAAAGTATTAGAAGTACCTTGGATAAAGATAAACTCTTCATCAAAAGACAAACGTCAGATGTCGCCATTAATAACTACAATGAGACGATTCTAATTTTATTAGAGGCAAATATGGATATCCAGTTCGTTCTGGATCCATACGCATGTGCTCAATATATAATTAATTATATCTCGAAAATTGATGTGGGGCTATCCAGGTTATTACGCGAAGCGGCGAACGATTTGAAAAATAATGGTAATCACACTCTAAGAGATAAATTCAGGAGATATGGGAACATTTTCATTAATGGAAATGTTATGTCAGCTCAGGAAGCTGCGTATCATACATTAGAACTACCTCTCTGTGAAGCTAGCCGCCAGGTTTCATTTATTAACACTTCACCTAAAAATGATCGAGTGCGAATACTCAAATCGCGGGAGGATTTGAGTTCGATCCCTAATGATTCGGTGAAAATTTTCAGTGAAAATATTTTCGAGAAATATGGGAAACGATCAGACAAATTCTGGAACATTTGTTTAGCTGATTTTGTCGCGTTCTACAATTGTTCAGAATCGTCTGATACGAAGATAAAAAAAAAGAATTCTCTTGATGATAATGACGTTGATTATGTGGATACAAACTATGATAGTTCTGATCATGAAGACACTACTGACGGCGAAGATAGCAATGCCACTGATTTGGTACCTGTTCAAACCGAAGGTCAAATAACACTTAGGAAGAGAAGAAAAATGAAAGTTATCAGGTATCGTCGATATACTGTGAAAAAAGATAGGTATAATTATTATCGCGAGCAGCTATTATTATTCCTTCCATGGAAAAATGAAGAAATTGACATTGAAAATAACGATTGCGAACAATTATACCATCAACATTTCACAGTTATCGAGAAAAATCGCAAGAAATATTCCATTATTGGAGAGGAAATTATTGATGAAGCTATTCAGCAGGCGACAGATGATAATCAAAATAAAATGGACGAAGAAATAAAAGAATCTCGTAAACACAGTATTTCTGAAGATCAAGAAGTAGATCTTTTCAATCAATCAGGTCTCGAAGATGTTGGTAAGAAATATAAAGTACGATTCACGAAACCGGAAATTTTACCGAAAGAACGAACTTTTGCAATGTTGGATACATTGAATGACTTACAAAGACAAATCGTAATGCATGTTTTAAAATGCTTTAAAACTGATATTCTGCCCCTTAGAATATTCCTGAGTGGTTCAGCAGGTGTAGGCAAAACTCAAGTAGTTAATTGTATTTATCAAATATTGTCTTCCTATTTCGATGAAATGCCTGGAAAGCAGGATGATTTACCACGAATTTTATTATGTGCGCCAAGTGGGAAGGCCGCACATTTGATTGGAGGGGTAACCTTGCATACCGCGTTGGCATTACCTGTCACTGAGTTCGGAGGACAGATGCCCGAACTAGCAGCAGATTGCGCAAATTCGATCAGAAGTAAATTAGTTGAACTGAAATTGTTAATAATAGACGAGATTTCCATGGTGGGAGCTACCATGTTCTCACGCGTGGACACTCGACTACGACAAATCATGTGCAACAATCATACTTTCGGTGGAATTTCCGTAATCTTGATAGGGGATTTGTACCAATTACCACCAGTGAGAGATAAGCCAATATACTCTTCATCTAACATGGCGACACTAAGCATCCTGGCCGATACAATGTTATGGCGAGAATTTCAATTCTTCGAGTTGACAGAAATAATGAGACAAAGAAATGATAGAGTATTCATCGATGCTCTCAACAATTTAGCACTAGGGATAATGACGAGTGAAGACATAGAATTGATCAAGAGCAGGGAAGTTTCAGAAAATGAAGTTCCTCAAGACGCCATTCGACTATATTACGAAAATGCCAATGTCGATAAATATAACGAAAAGAAAATAAAAAATTACCCCGGAGAATGCTATGATGCTGCTGCTGATGATGACGTTACAGGTTCTCCGTCAGATCATTTGAAAAAAAAAATACTCAGGTCCATACGAAGAGACGATCACAACAAAAAAGAACTAAAAGTACTGAAGTATAAGATCAAATTGAAATTGGGGATTAAATATATGATCACTTCAAATATCAATGTTCCTGACGGTCTGGTGAATGGATCGTGCGGAATATTAGAACATATATCGTTTCACCCCAACACAAAAAAACCGAATTTATTGTGGATGAATTTTAATAATCCAAAAATTGGTACGGAACAAAAACAAAGATTTCATCGTGAAATTCTAAAGAACAATATGGACGATCATTTAACTCCAATTGCTCCAATTACTCTCCACATGTCTGGTAGCAAAGACAATAAATATCAAATCATAAGGAAACAGTTTCCAATCGTTCCAGCCGAAGCAATTACGATTCACAAAAGCCAAGGCCAAACATATGACAAGATATGTATAGATTTGAGACACAGTTCTGTATTATCCAGAGCATTGCTTTATGTGGCTCTGAGTAGAGTTCGGAATTTGGAAGATCTTTATATTCTAGGTACTTTCCGCTCCCCGAGTAAACCGTCAACTAATGATCAACTCAGTTGTGAATTCGAGAGATTGAGAAATAATAAATTGAATTTATCCTATATTCACTCAATTGACACCGACGATATGAAAATTATTTATCAAAATATCAGATCTTTTAATAAAAATATTTCACATATCCAGTGCGACCCATGGTACAAACAGGCAGATTGCCTAATATTTTCAGAATCATTCACTAAACGTGATGATCCAATATTCATCAATGATTTCGATTTGATATTTCGAACTGATTCTGATACTAAAGTGCAATCTCAGGGTATTTTAATATTTATAAGACAGGAAAGAAAAATTCAACATTCTATTCTAAAGCACATTCGTTTGAACGAAGGAAATGTTCCTCATATGGACTTAATCCTTTTTAAATGTAACGACGTTGAGATAATAACCGGCTATAAGTCCCCTTCTTTCAAAAATTCCACGTTTTTTAATTGTTTATCCTCGATGTTCATGACAACGAACTCCACTGCAGGAAAAATATTAATTGGGGACTTCAACAACGATGTGTTTAACACTGATAGTTTTTTCGAGTCAAATCTGAATAACTGTCAGTTTTCACGGGCCATAGCCCCAAAAATATCAACAACAAACTTCAATACTCAGATTGATGTCATATTCGTGAAAAATATTGTACGTTACCTTGCTGGGGTCTATGAGACTTATTTTTCGGATCATAAACCGATATTTATTGGCCTACATAAGGAAAACAACATCCGGGAAACCCCTTCATCATTCCCTAACGCAGAGAATCATCATATATTCACAGCGACCTCCCTCGATAATCAGACATATGTTAATGAAGCTATGTTGTCCACTAAAAATGAACAGAAATGTAATCGTCCAAGGGTACTTTCAAATGAAATACTAAAAAAAAACAGAAGATATAAGCTATCTTCATCTATCATGTCCAACAATTGTCAGAATAGTGTGTCGGAAATGGAGACTACGGAGGGTATATCACTCGCAATGCAAAATCATGAAAAATTGTCATCGATTATTCTTCCACATAAAGAGATTGCAGATAGGAGAAAGAAATGCAGAGGGGGGGAATATAATCCATTGGCCGAAGAGAACGATGATGACGATCGAACAAGGACTTCATCAACCAAACGAAGTACTGATAACTCCCTATTAACTTCGGCAGATGTACTGCCAGCAGTTAAAAAACATAGGCTATCTTCTTGCAGGACGTGTCATAACGCTGAGTTTGAAACCCATAGAATTAATGACATGATAGTATTTATAAATGGGAATCTAACTGGCATCATTGAACGTCTAAATATTTTATATCATTTACACAACACATGCGGTTTTGATAGTCTCATACAGATATTGATGTTCGCTTATTATAGTTATCCACAATTCAAAAGTGCAGTTGACGCCTCAGAAATTGACGAACTGAATTTCATTAAAGAATTGTGTTCAAACAGCGTCACTGATGGCTTTGATATTTATGGAAGAAGATTGGACATATTTTTAAAATACAGAGACTTTTTCTTCGATAAATATGAATCTCATTCCTGCCATATTGTTCTCAACTCTGCTATCAATATAACCAGCTTGTGTGAAAAAATTTTCCACAGAGTATATAGTTATTCCAGATATGTAAATTGTCTTTCTTGTGGTAGATTTGTCAAAAATGAAGTTTTGATCACACCAAATGTAGAAGCATTATTTCAATTCTCTTACAATGACTTTTCCACTGTCTTGAATATCACTATTCAAGAACTCTCAGGTCAAACGTTGCAATGTTCGGGAAATTATGATGATCACGATGAACATGTCGTTTTCCATGAACTCCTCTTCGTAGAATGTCCTTCCGACTACAATTTACAAGTCGCATTGAATGCATTCCCGAACGTTTTGAATATATGCCAAACTTCATATCGACTGTCAGGTATCGTTAATTTTATCAACCCTGAAATTATCGGTCCTAATACCATAGGCCATTATAATGCGTGTATTCTGAAAGATAATAATTGGAGTAGAATAGACGATTTAGAACCTCAACGAATAATGACTGTGAACTCCAGAGAAAAGATATGTCCCCATCTGTGTATTTATATTAAATCAGACAATTAGGATTTATATGGGTGAATCGGGAAACTATGCTCATCCCAAGCTGAGCGTCGGTTATGTGAACCGACTTGTTTTTTTCAAAATATTCGTTTCATGATATATGTACTGCCTATGCAGAGTTTAGAGATATTGCCGTTTATTCGTTTTTCCAGTGAATGCCTTGGACGCACGATAACTCGATGAAAAAAAGAGATATCGACTTGAAGTACGCTGCTAGCATTTGTGATAGAGAGGGTATTTCAGATAGGGCCAATCGGCCAAACCGTTCGCGAGATATTTGACTTTTAGTGAAAATTTATTTTGCCAAATATCTCGGTAACGACTAGACGGATTTCAATTTTTCTTTTTTCAAAATACTCTTCTCGACGAGTACTATCAAGATCAATCATTATATGGATACCCATTGGTAGAAAGTTTTTGAGATATTGACGTTTTTCTGTTTTTTCGTTTTCCTCCTCCTTTTGGGACTGATAACTTGTTTTTCATGATAGTATCGTTTTTTCCATCTCGATGGATTGACACGATTCGTACGGGATCCTTTTCTATCCATATTTCACTAACAATCAACACTTCGCTTGAAAGTTCAAAATAGACTAACGGCTTAGTTAAGAAAATCCACCTAAGACAAATTTTTGGGGAAACAGGTATGAAATTGTGTCAAAATAAGCCTGCCCTCGCCCCCGAGTTCGGGGATTTATCGGCCCCATCGGAGGGATCCTATTGTTGAGTGGTGCAACGCTGGAACACCTGCATACCTGTGCGCACTCGGCTTCAAACCCCCATATCTTGGGTATTTTTGTAAATTCCACGAAAATTCTTTTTGTAATACATTTTTAAAAGCTTAGGGAAAAATAAAATGTAAGAAAAATAATCGATGTTTGAACCGTTTAAGGCGAATAGCCCCTTAAAATAGCTGACTCAGTGGCCTCTATGTGAATCAATCATAATATACAGACTCTTTAATACACAGTTTCTAGATATTGCCGTTTTTTCGTTTTTCATGAAAAGCCTTGTAGGCATCATAACTTGAGAAAAAAAGAACCAGCAAGTTGAAATTTGGTATGATGCTATCTCTTATAATAATGAAAGTTTTTATTTTAGATAAGCTCAATCGGCCCAGCGGTTACTGAAATATGCAACCTTTTTGTGTAAATATATTTTGTTAAATACCTTGTAAACTACCCAACGGCATTGATATTTTCATTTTTCAAAATACTCGTTTTGACGGCTTCTATCTAGAACAATCAAAATATCTATACTCATTCATACAAAATTTTCGAGACATTGCCATTTGTGCTTCCGAATGGAAGCTTTGTAATTGTCCGATTTTCACATTCTCTAATTTTCCTTGGAAATGATGTAGAATGGTCTGAAACTTAAAAATACGAAGTTTTTACGACCATGTCTGTATGTGAATATGTCCACCGCCACCTTCCCGATGGTCAATTTTTAGAAAATTGAGTAATAAAGTGGCTAAAATAATTCAAAAAAAGTTGAAATTCTGTCAGATTATAGGACTTAATGAGGAGTAACTCTGTGCATAATTTCAACCCGATCAGTGAAGTAATTTTTGAGATAAAGCGATTCATTTTTAAATGGATTTTCACAAATATCTTTAAAATTATTGGACCGATTTAGATTTTTTTATCGTTCAAAATATTCATCTCGATATTCCCTACCTAGATCAACAAAAACATATATACCCGTCCATACAAAGTTTTTGAGATATTTCCTCTTTTCTGTTTTTCTATTAAAATCCTTTTTCGCGCGCTAACGTGTGCAAAAATCGAGATATCGACTTGAAATTTGGAGAGAATCTTGATTCTGTGATAACAAAGATTCGTATTGCGGATGGGCTCAATCCCACGAGTAGTTTCGGAGATATTCAACTTTTTCTGAAAATGTATTATGTTGAATATCTTTAAAGCTTCGCAAACGATTACACTTTTTTTCCAAACATTCGTCTTGATGTTTACTACTGAGATTAATTAAAACATCTATACCTGTTCATACAAAGTGTTCGAGATATTCCGCTTTTTCTGTTTTTTCATCAAAATCCTTATACGCTCGCTGACGTGTGCAAAAATCGAGCTATCCATTTGTTTTTCAAAATACACGTCTCGATGTCATCTATTTATGTCAATCAAAATATATGTACCCGTTTATACAAAGTTTTGGAGATTCATTTCAATTAATCAACTTCATATAAGCGATTTTACATTTTTGGTGTTCCCTACAACAACATGAGGAAAAATTGGGCTAGGAATGTGACGTGAGACAATAGTTTCTCCTGTAAATTGAAAAAGGAAGTTGCTTTTGATCCATTCGGAAGCTTACTACCAATGGAATTGGTAGAAATAAAAAAATAAAATACAAATAACACAAAGTAACAGTCACATGCCTTTTGCAATAAATGAGCGGTCAACTGCTTGTTTTAGTAAACGAGACCATTTCTCCGTGCATAACGATGCGATTTCAAGTTTTTTTTGTTAGAAACGATGAATCTTGATATAACGCACAAATCATGGAATACTGGAAGACATTTAATCAGCAGTTCACTAGCTTTTTTCGAAATCGATATACATTCAAGAAACAATTTTACTTTTCTGATAAATTACATCTTTTCTCGATGCAGAATACGGCGATGTGTGTGCATGGGAGTGTGTGTGAGTGCGAGCACGCGCACGGATTTTTACCATTTTTTTCACAAGATTTCTTATATCTAGTTATCTCTAGATATTGTGTGAAATAAAAAATGAGCTCAATAGAAGGAAATAAAACCTTATCAGTCAACTCATAAAGTTATTTAATGGATTAAAATATCTCGAATTCATTCCAGAAGCAAGAATAAATTAAAATCAACTCACATAAAGTTATAGAGCGAAAAACAAAATGGTCAATGAGTTGAATTTTCAAAGGATCTGACTCTCAGAATATAGTTTACGCCGACGATAGATTTTATCCTGGAATTTCTTTAGTTAACAGGGTTTGCTGCACCCGGGCCTAAGATTAAGAGATATGTAAAGATCGTAAATTATATGAATAAATCATTACTCAAATGAACAAATAATGTATATTTAATCAATTTAATTTCCTTTCACGAGAAAACAGGCGAAAAAAATGCAATATTGAAAATAATTTACCGGTAAGTAAAAATTTCTGTCGGAAAATTTCCATCATGAGCTTTTATTCGAGAAGGAACTATCGAGTTTCGTTTTTAGTTTCGTTTGTGGCACTAACGTTAGTCGACTTTCGTTTTTACTTTCGTTTTTGGTAACGACACGCAAAAAACGCAGTTTCGTTTCGATACCGACTAACGTTTGTGGTCCCGCTTTTGGGTCTTTCGCCCGCCGCCATGACATTTCCAAATTCATGTTCTTCACTGTTGTGTAGATAGGTAGTGATGATTAGGGTCCCCAGACACTCCACTGTTCCCCATATTTGAGCGGAAATTTGAAATGCAAATCAAATAATTATAATATTGTATTGAGATTTTGGGGATTGAATTATTGTAGAAAAGGCGAGAGGTTTAAAGTGTTCATGAGGTTTTTCAATGGAAAATATTCCGCATTGCAGTTTTCCTCAATTAAACTAATAGTTTAAAATTGCTGTTCCACCGTTATGTTCGAGTCTCATAAATTTTTCGTATTTCTGTAATATTTATTATGCACATTTCCAGATATTTATTCTGGTTCGGGTCATTTCCCCGACCTTTCTCGTCCAGTTTTCAATTTCGCGCTCGACCTTCGTTTAGTTAATCCTTCGTTACTCTCTACGCACGTTTTAGAGAGTTCTCACCTTTTTTTTGTTGATAACTTGATCCGTTCTGTTCCCGAGGGTTGCAGTGAGGCGCGATCTTCTTCTTCTATTCGTTGTGGCTATATCCTCTTACTAAAGTAGAGGCAAGCACCATTTCTCCTCCAAATAAAAGTTGTAATGTTTATACCCAATAGAGGGCGTAACAATATATCTTAGTTTCAAATATTCTAAAGTCGTGTTATTCTGCTTTCCTTTTCTGGCTCATCGTAAATCCTCTCAGAATGATGTAAACATTGTGGTGTGTTTTGACCTTCGATGTTCTTTGTTTTGTATACCAATTTTATTCCTGAGGAATTTCATTATATGACCTGATCATGTGAAACTCAATCCAAAAGATTGCCGCTATAACACAATTTCTCGATACAGTTCAATGTCAGCACATAAGCAATTCACTTCACAATCACTTTTGTTTCAAAAGATTAATCAGCTTTAAAATTTAATCTTCTGTTAACTTATCTCAAAAGTAATATTCAATTCAGACCGTTAATCACCTCTGATCGGATGTTTGATTGATTCTAATCTGGTTGGAAGTTCGCTGGTGGTCTCTAGGACTAATATTAATTATTGGAGCGTCAAAATTAATGATGGAGCAAGAATGAGAAAAAGAAAGAAAAAAAGAAAATTAAAGAATAGATGTTAGAAAAGGATATTTCAGGTGTTGGGATAGATACACTTTGGAACGGAATAGACGAGCGACTGTCCCGCTTGACGAGTCCCAGCGAACTCCCAGTGAGGCGCGATGCCTCTTTACCTGAACTTGGAATTTCCCCTACGATGAATGCGCGACATCCCCCTCTCTCGGTACCCTCAGTGACCTCCGCCCTTGGGATGTATTTTCGGGTTTCTTGCAAAATGATTCGTTGAACCCCCTCCCTGAAATTGGTGACACCTCATGGATACTTGAATGAGTAGAGAGAAGCGAAACCGAAATTGTAATCACTCCTATTTCAAGTTTCAACAAGTACAGATTTAATTGTGAATTTGAAACTTGTGAAGAGACGAATTTGTAAAGACTTTTTGAAGAATAATTTAATTGTGACATTAATGTGATCTCGAATTGCGGACTATTGACAAGTTAATTAAATATAAGAAACTATTTATGTGACATAAATCTGTGTTCGTGTTAAACAATGATTTGAAATATCCCGCACTTTACAGAGCAGAGTGGTTCAGCACTCTTCCACGGGTAATTTACCCGCCCCCTTTAAATAAAAAATACATAGACGGAAAAGTGTTACGTCGTTGGCCGTTCGTAACTAGGTGGCGTTGCGCACCTGGCGGTCAATTTAAATTCCAATATGATCAGATTAATTCGATTGATAATTTAATTATTTCATTCTTATTGATACTGCGTAGCTGAACACGTGTGCTCTGGCGGACAATGACATCTCTTTTAAAAATCCAATTACAGAGTTCTTATTCATGAGAGAAATAGGATAAACAGTTGGAAATAAACAGTTGAAAATAACGAAAGTATAAACAGAGTTAATATAAATATTGGACGACTGTTGATTTTCTGACGTAGCCATCAACACCATAAAATTCAAACGTAAACCACTCTAGAAAACAAATCTCAAACAAGACTCCCATTGTGTCTTTGTGTTTCACCTGAGAACGTCATTGTTTGCCGGGCCCACGTGCGTCTTAAAATCTAGAAATAAGTGGGGGTGGCTGGCGACGGGTACTGCGTCATAGTTTCGCCCACCAACTCCCCACCACTTTTTGAGCTTAGCATGTAAAACCCTTAAATGATATTAGAGAGAAAGAAAATGCGTGCGCAATACGCATGGAGTGGGAGTTATGGGACCCTCCGAAGGGCAGTTTTTGGATAAGTTTCATTTAGTTCGACGAGTCCCTCTTTAGAGATCAGATCTTCTAGTTAAAATCATATTCAGAGTCTTGTAATATTATTAAGTGAATGATTAAGTGAATAAATAGTTGACGTGCTCTCCCGAAGCACTCAGTGTTTTGATTTATGAAGATTGAATAAACCCGCATCCCAATTGACATCGAAATCAAGGATTTATAAATTATTCATTGGATTGGACTTCATTGGATTGCCCATCCGGGCTTCAGCTGTGAAACGTTCCTGCCTCCTTTATCCGTCAATTCGAATTTTGGCGCTGTTTTCCTAATGACATCTGGGAGGAAATAACAACTGGTGACAGCGGTGGGATTCGCAGCGTTCAATAAGTCCGATTTGAAAATTTTGCGAATTTTCATTTTTCCAACTTCAACTACGAGACTTCAAGGAACTGACAACCTGGACATCCCATCTTCAAGGATAACGAGAGGCAGATTATAGTTCAGTGATAGTGAAATAAATAAAGGGCAATAAAGTGAAAAAATTAAAGTGAAACACTATTGGAATACAGTGAAAATATCAGTATAAGGAAAATTGTAAGCCTACAGCATAAGTTAAATATTTGTTTCGGGGTTCGGACACCAAGGTATCTCACTCAGCTTTTCCGCGGTTTTACTGGGTTTTTACGAAAAGATATCTTGCAGAGCCAGACGGCCGCGGCTGCGTCCACCCGATGGAGAGAACACAATCATATTTAGAAGAGAAAGAGAGAGCATAAGATCGAATTTTTATGAATAGTCAAACTGAAAATTTATTATGAGAATAGTGTTTTACTGAATTTTAGTGGTCTTGTAAAATTATAATCATGTCGTTTCCAATGGGTTCATGGGTAATTGAGGAGTNAATTGAGGAGGTAACAGAGAATAATTATGGAAATAGTGAGACACTAAATAATAATAAGAGTAATAGCGAACCTAATGAAACGAATGATATTCAACGTAATGAAACAAATATGCAAAACAATACCGAGAGTAGAGAAACATCAGTGCAAAATGTTAATGGGGGTAATCAGAATGTATCACAAAATGAGACACACCAAGTAATTGTGGCAACCACGCGAAATGACGATGAACAAGGACGAATTTCAGATAAATCTCTAATGATTACAACGTCAGGGGTAGCGATGATTAATACAGGTAGTGGGAGTGATAGGATATCGACAAGTTGCATCAGTGGCGCTGAGAGTAGCAATGGTTTTATCACATCTAATATCACTCCGAGTCATCATCAACAAACTGTTGGGAATAATGGAAATTCATATTTGCCAATTAAAGACGCGAAAGACATGATTCCGAAATTTGATGGGGAAAATATACCGGTATTGATGTTTATTGAGCTTTGTGAACACGCTGTTCTTTCAGCTCACCCTTTACAGAGAACTTACTTGACTCAATTCATTAAATCACGAATTCACGGTAAAGCAAGTACTTATGTCTCTAATCTTTCAGGATTGTCTCTTACAGAATTGGTTACGAATTTAAAACGAGCATTGGCACCGCGTCGAACTCTTTTACAATGGCAAGCTCTTCTAGCTAGTATATATCAGAAACCAAAAGAAAGTATCATGGATNCAGAATTGGTTACGAATTTAAAACGAGCATTGGCACCGCGTCGAACTCTTTCACAATGGCAAGCTCTTCTAGCTAGTATATGTCAGAAACCAAAAGAAAATATCATGGACTTTGTAACCAGAATAAATGAGATTTTACGTGGAACAGAAGAGGTGATCAATGAAAAATATCCAAATGGAACAAATATGGGGTTGTTGAGTAGCGTTCGAGAGGGCGCGTGACAGTTTTGTTAGAGGTCTTAGGTNGAGGTGATCAATGAAAAATATCCAAATGGAACAAATATGGGGTTGTTGAGTAGCGTTCGAGAGGGGGCGCGTGACAGTTTTGTTAGGGGTCTCAGGGGCGAATTAAGTCTACGCGTGTCGGGTAACAGACCATCCACTTTAACGCAGGCAATAGATTTAGCCATGGAGATGAAGAAAGAAGTCGAGGAGAGAGAAAAATTGTTCAACATTAAAGAGGAGAAACCGAAAAAGGAAAATGTTAGTCACTCAGAGGGAATGGATATTGATGGGGATCAAAATTACAGCCACAATAAAAATCGGAAAACTACAAATTTCAGGCACGCCCATGTTCGTTCGACTCAGGAAAATTCCAATCATTTCAGACAATTCGATCGTAAATCGGNTCAGGGAAATTCCAATAATTTCAGACAATTCGATCGTAAACCGATAATTTGTTTTGCTTGTGGGAAAACCGGGCATTCAAAGGGAAATTGTATGAGCAAATTCAAACCGGGATACTGTACAAATTGTAAACGTACTGGACACACTACATTCAAATGTCGTCGTAATGGCAGAAATCCAAATTTCAATTATGACAGGAGAGATCGCACGCAAGATTCAGAGGACAAATCGTCTACCGATTNGAAAACCGGGCATTCAAAGGGAAATTGTATGAGCAAATTCAAACCGGGATACTGTACAAATTGTAAACGTACGGGACACACTACATTCAAATGTCGTCGTAATGGCAGAAATCAAAATTTCAATTATGACAGGAGAGATCGCACGCGAGATTCAGAGGACAAATCGTCTACCGATCAAGTGAAACCCGAACAAGCGTCGGTCCATCTCAGTGAATCCAAACGTATTGTTCCACCCTGTGTAGTACTCAGTAGTGATGAATTACGTAACATGAAAATGTGACTATTAGTCGATTCAGGAGCTGATGTCCATCTTATCAAAGAGAACTGTTTATTACCTGAAAATGTCATAAATAAAAATCAGACCTATCTATTATCGGGAATTACATCAGGATCAGAGACAACACTTGGGGAAGTCGTGATCAAGTTTGATTCATTTTCTTGTCCATTTCAAGTAGTCAGACACGATTTTCCATTAAAATATGATGAAATTCTGAGTTCAAAATTTTTGTGAGACGAAAAAGCAACGCTTTGTTTCACAGAAAATTGTTTAAAAATTTCCGACAAAAACATACATATTCCTTTTGGCAATCAAAATTTCAAAATTCCAGCACGAAGTAGAAAGAAAATCGGTATCAGGGTGGTTAATACTGACATTGTTGAGGGATATTTACCCAGATTGAATCTAGGCGAGAATATTTATGTAGGTGAGGCCCTAGTAAAAATTCATAAGGGNGTTCAAAATTTTTGCGAGACGAAAAAGCAACGCTTTGTTTCACAGAAAATTGTTTAAAAATTTCCGACAAAAACATACATATTCCTTTTGGCAATCAAAATTTCAAAATTCCAGCACGAAGTGGAAAGAAAATCGGTATCAGGGTGGTTAATACTGACATTGTTAAGGGATATTTACCCAGATTGAATCTAGGCGAGAACATTTATGTAGGTGAGGCCCTAGTAAAAATTCATAAGGGTATTGTTTGGATTTACGCGATAAATTCTAATGAGGAAGAGAAAGAAATCGAAATTCCACGCCAAACAATTGAAGATGTAGATGTATGGCCGCGTAGAACGAGTAAAAATGATACCGGGAAAAAATCGGAAAATTCTGAAGAAGAAATTTTATCGGATAGAATAAGTAAAGTTATCGATAGCCTTCATTTAGATAATTTAAATTCCGAGGAGAAAGAGAGTATAATCAGAGTATTTTCCAAGTTACCATATGAGGTCCATTTGCCGGGTGATCGGTTGAAGGGTACGGACTTTGTAACGCATAGAATTCCAACTCCAGACCATATGCCTATTTCAACAAGCAATACAGATATCCCCCCGTGCACAAAGAGGAAATACAGAAACAGGTTAAAGATTTACTCGGAAATGATATTATCGAATCATCTCATTCTGCATATAATTCACCGGTTTGGATCGTATCTAAGAAACCAGACTCAAATGGTAATAAGAGATGGCGTATGGTAATTGATTTCCGCCAATTAAATCAGAAAACTATCGGAGATGCGTACCCCCTTCCAAATATAATTGATATATTAGACCAACTTGGTGGTGCAAAGTATTTTTCAGTTCTGGATCTTGCCTCTGGTTTCCACCAAATCCCCATGTCATGAAGATGACAAGGTTGTTTATCTTGATGATATCGTCATTTATGCTAGCTCTCTTAAAGAACATGAGAGAAAACTCATGGATTTAATGGGTAGATTACGAACAGCGCTTTTAACCTTGCAGCCTGATAAATGTCAGTTTTTGCAAAATAGTGTTACATACTTGGGACACATTGTCAGTGCTGATGGCGTAAAACCTGATCCAGTGAAATTAGTATCGGTCCGAGAATTTCCAGTCCCTAAAAATCCTAAAAACATCAAGCAATTCCTTGGGTTAATCGGTTATTATCGGAGATTCATACCAAATTTAGCTAAAATCGTACGTCCTCTTACCCAATTATTGAAGAAAAATGCAAAATTTGTATGGGAGAGTGAACATCAGAATGCATTCGAAATTCTCAGGGAAAAGCTTTGTGTCGAGCCTATACTCCAATTCCCCGATTTCACGCGTATTTTCATTGTCACGACTGATGCGTCACACTACGCTCTCGGAGCTGTGTTGAGTCAGGGTGAGATAGGTCAGGATCTTCCTATTTCTTATGCTTCAAAATTATTGAGAGGTGCTGAGATCAATTATTCTGTTATTGAAAAAGAGTTATTCGCTATTGTCTTTGCAGTAAAACATTTTCGACCATATTTATATGGTAGGAAATTTTATTTGGTAACAGATCACAGGCCTCTAGTGAGATTTAGCAGAGAAACTGAAAGTTACACAATCACGAGCAGCAGATAATTTAGATGTTGCTAAATTTAAGTCGAAACAGGGTACGATTACGATAACTGGGGCGCCAAGTTTGGACCATGTATTTCGATGTATTTTTGAATGGGGAATTCGGAAAAAATAATGAAAAAATTCCATTTCGATTATTTCTCCTCAATTATAGATATTTTTTATTTTATTTCTACCTTTTCCTATTTCTTGCGACAATCTTGGGGTGTTGGGCATTGGTGGGTTTTAGGGGGGGGGGGGAATAATCTCAAATTTTTGGGATACATTTTTTAGTTAAAGTTCTTTTCCCCCACTCTTCCTTCCTCATATTTCATTCCGAAATTTCTCTATTTGTTTGAAATTTCTGCATCGTTTTGCGATTTCGAGCGAAATTGATTCATTCTGTGCTATGAATATCATTTTTTCTATGTTGTATTTTTATTTAAATAATTATTGAATTTTTCTTCGGAGTGGGAGGTTGCAACCCCCCCCCCCCACCAGGGGTTTCACCCCTGCACCCCACCGGGGCTCCGCCCCTGGACCCCACCAGGGGTTTCACGCCTGGACCCCACCGGGCTCCGCCCCTGGACCCCACCGGGGCTCTGCCCCTGGACCCTACCGGGGCTCTGCCCCTGGCCCCCCGCTAGCCGCAACGCATTGAGTTTCTTCTGTGTTTGTGCATAAAAATAACTAGTTTTTGTTCGATTTGTTCTGTATTTGTACACAGAAGAAAGTTTTTTTTTTCAAATCTAATTTCTTATGGATTTGTCCACAAAATGAATTCAGTTGCGTCTGTATTTGTACACGATAAATATGTTTTTTTTACATTCGATTTCTTATGAATTTGTGCACAAAAAAAAATTCAATTCCCAGGAGTGTCAAACGCTATTTTTCATCACAAGGTGTGGGAAGTGGGGTTTTGCGCACGCGGAACCTGCCTGAAACGTTCCTTTAAATACAGCGTGATGAAAAAAAGATTTTTTTCAAATTCAATTCATTATGATTTTTTACACGAAAAAAAAATTAAATAGCTCCTGTATTTGTACACAAAAAAAGTTTTTTTTTTATTCCGAATGGAAGCATTGTAATCGTTTAAATTTAAGTTTTCGATTGTTTGTGTTATATCGACTTATTATGATCCAAAAAGTCCGAAAATAGTTATTTTCATCACAAGGTCCACAAAGTATTTTCTGACGAATGCGGCTTTGTAGGCCGAACCGAAGGCGAGGCCTATAATCACATTCGTCAGAAAATACTTTTAGACCGTGTGATGAATGCAATTTTTCGTTAGAAGGCCCGTAAACCGCGATCTAACCGAGCGAAGCGAGATTACAATCGCGGTTTACCGGGCCTTCTCACGAAAATGCAATTTTTATACCACGTCCGTACGTATGTGTGTATGTAATAAATTTTTTCAAACTTCTCCTTTAATTTCTCACTAATGAATCGATGGAATTGAATCTTCTATTTTTATGCAGGTATTGTTGAGCCCTATCCATTGTCGTTAATCAAAATTAAATTCATTCATTCATTTTTTTAATTTTTCAAAAATTGGTTGTAACACGATAACTAAAAAAAATGTTCTGAATTCATTGAATGATGGCTCAAAAAAATTGTATGTGTGTCCTTTTGACCGAGTTTGAAGATGAAGGTGATATCAATAATCGTTCTCTTGATTTATCTAAAAGTTTAAAAAAATTTTGTACTCTTTGAAAATCGAAATTCCGGAGATATCTTTGAATATTATGCTCCAAATGGATTCAATCATAGTTTGAAATGTTTGTTCCAACCCCATTATGTCGTAGTTAAAAGATGATGACAATAGCTATCTCAGTTCATCTGATTTTTATGACGATTTTTGAAAATTTCGAATTTTTCATGAATTTCCCTGAAAGTGAGCTTTCTGATGGGTTTTCTCACAAGTGATGCTTAAAATTCATTAAGTTATTTACCAATGAAATTGTTCTGAGAACATTTAATCGAAATTTAAAGATAATATAGATTGCATCATTTTTTCATTCGATTAATGATCGAATTTTAAAAATTATTCAATTTGAGAAAATAAAATAAACCATGAATTGTCTATGATAAAAAAAAAAGAATGTACAAAATAATCATTTGGAAGCATATTGCTAATTTATTAGCAAAAATAACTATACCAAATGCAATACAAAAGCAATTTCCCACTTGTTTTTAACTTTAATTTTTTATGTATTTGAACACAAGAACAAAAACAAAATTTAATTTGTATTTGTACACGAAAAGAAAAAGATTTTCTTCAAATTTAATTTCTTATGGATTGGTGCACAAAAAAAATTCAATTGCTTCTGTATTTGTACACAAACTAGCACTCCCACAGGTCAATGAACGCTTTTCCCACGAGTGTCGAACGCTATTTTCATCACAATGTGTGGGAAGTGAGGTTTTGCACACGCGGAGCCTACGTAAAAAGTCTCTTTACACAAGTGTGGTGAAAAAAAAGATTTTTTCAAGTTCAATTTCTCATGGATTTTTAAACAACTAAAATTAAAGTGCATCTGTATTTGCACATGAAAAAGAACGATTTCTTCTTTTGTTCAATTTTTGCCACATTTTAATACAAAAAAGGGAATTTTATCATCAATAGCGTTGTCAAAGGAATCGGGATGTATCAAATTAAATAACAAAGTGTCCGCGATTTGTTAAACTACTTGGATATCCTAAAACATTCATTTAGGAAAATATCAATCCCGAATGAAGAGAATAGGGTATTAAAAATCTATTTAGTATGTTGATTAGACCTATTATGACAAAAATATAATCATTTGATACTCATTTAAGGCATGGAAAGTTTTTAGTGGCATTAACTATGACATTGATGATCGTGTTTATTCTTCATTTCGTCCATTTCTTCTCCGATTTTTCTTCCTAGAACTGTCGATCTTTATTACCATCAGAGTAGCTCCTATCGGAGAAAAATGGAACTGAGAAGAAATGTTCAAATTGTTGAATATAATGGCGGATTATCTGAGACAATGAGTTATTTGTTTAATGGTTTATTTTTCCAATTGAAATGATTCTATGAAGACCTTGAAGATCATTAATAACATTATAAAGTGAAAACTAGAATCAAGTGGCAGTTATCGTTTTGGAAAGATAATAAGTGGAGTTTGTAATAGTTTTTCTAACAGTTTCTTCTTGTAATAAAAATTCATTCTATAAATTTTCCCACAACTTCGTGTTGAGGGACAGTTCAGAAATTTAATTAGTGAAGTTCACTCATGAGAAAATGGAAGCATTTGAAATTCATCCAAAACTTTCTAATTTTTCTACCTTTTCTTCGTGGCACGAGTTAGTGAGGGATGAAAGTACAGCTATTCATTTTCTACAAGAAATTGAACTGATTCCTTCAAGATCATCGAAGCCTCCCCAGTGTTGTGATGCATCGATGGTGGTGGAAGAGAAGATGAGTGCAAAATTGGGATGGATATGGCGATGTTCTAAGGGAGGAAATAAGAAGAAGGGATCACACGGTTGTCGCAAGACTGTGAATCCAGCTAGTGGGACTTTTTTGGAGGGTAGTAGCTGTCGTATACCTATTCATGAGGTGTTGGCCATCATCATCTCTTTTGTGATAAAAACACGAGTTACAGATACTACCAAGAATTTAGCTAATTGGCGTCAACAGAACAATGGCGAGATCCTCAGTGATTCCACGGTTGTTGATTATTACAGCTATTGTCGCAAAATTGCTGAAATAATTGCTTCTCACGTTGATTTACGTCTTGGTGGACATGATAAAACTGTTCAAGTAGATGAGACGTTCCTGACCAAACGCAAATATAATCGTGGACGTGTTACTGAACAGATGACCATTACAGTACTCGGTTTATATTGTAAGGAAGACAAGGAGGGATTATTTTTTCGAGTTCATGGGAAGTCCAAAAGAGATTTGTGGCCTTACATCAAAAGATATGTTGAATCATCAACTAGTCGTATTTGCACTGACAGTGCACGTCAGTATGCCAATGTAAATAAGATAATAAGTGATGATACAATTCATCTAATGACAGATCATAGCCAAGGGGAATACGTCGATGCAGAAAATCCCATCAATACCATCAATGATTTGGAGAACCAAAATCGTTGGTTGAAACGTGGAATTATGAGTCGTAGCACACCAAAAGTACTACACCTGTACATGGCCCTTTATTTCTATCGCAGACATCAATTGGAGAGGAATCATGGAAAAGATTGTGGGGCACACATTATGCAATTTCTCATGGATATAAAAAAAGTGTATCCAGGTGTTGTCAAGGGAGAGAAGCAGACAGGTTTGGAATTATTGTATTTTGATTCTCCAACGGTTGAGTCTGAAGGATTGGTAGAATTCATGCCCCCAAGAGACGTCGTTTAGAGATCATTTATGAGAAATTCGAGGAAATGTTCGAGCATGGAGATGATGAAGATGCTGACCCAACTTATGATGAAGCAGAATTCCAATTTTAAGCCAAAATCGTTGAAAATATTTCAATTTGGTTGTTAACAGTTAATGCTGGAGTTGATGAAGAATTAATTGCTACATGATATTGATTCTGGTGATGGTTTCAATGGGCATTTTGAACTCTGAGAAGGTAAAGAGTTTGTTTAAGATTTTTGTGAAAAATTTACTCAGAAAATGAATTGATTCGAATTGTCTAACTACTTTACTATTGAATTTCATCGTTTATTTTTGAATTGAGTCATTTTGTAGAATAATATCGAGGAATTCACTTCTATTTCACGGAAGGTATTCAATTTATATTCATTCCCATTCAATGATCATTTTTAGAATTGAGGAAGTGATATAACTTTGTTTTTGATCAAATTATCATCACCTAGTTTTCGGTATTACTTATCCAAGGATATATTAATGAACTAAGTGACTTTTAATGGTTTATTGTTAAGTTACTCTAGAAGAATCTGCTTTTTGTTTCCACTCTTCGAAATTATATGACAAATGATTTCATTTTTTCTCGTGTAATATTAACACGAGAAAATAGAATGAAAATGATCATTGAAGACTGAATAAACGTGTAATATTTTTCCCATACTAATGAATTCCCATGTTTTATTTCTATTTCCATTATTTTTATTATTTATGTCAAAATCTACATATGAAAATTTTACTAGAAAAACCTGGTGAATACGCTAAAAAATGTTATTGAATTGTTATTGAATGTTATGTTTGTGTTTTTACTTCTAGGAATATTAAATCAAAATTATTCTATCACAAAAAATTGACAGAATTCTTACTACTTTGCAACTTATTCTATTGGAATATTTTTTACAAAAAATTCTTGATTCAAACTTTCCAAGTTCTTTTTTTTATTTTCTTGATAAAAGAAAAAAAATAGAGAGGAAGAAACTTGGAAAATTCATATTCAGAAATTCCCACAGAAATTATTTCAATGGATAGAGTTGTATAGGAAGACGAAATCCTACAGATTTTTTTGTTAAAAAAAGTTTCTATTGATCATTTGTTGAAAAAAAAATTAATAAATAAATCTATGGAATTCTTGAGTAGAATCGACAAAGAACTAACAGAAAACTCAATAGAAGTTAGATAGAAATCCAATAAAATTTTCTATCAATTAAAAGGGTTTTTATTTAAATTAAAAGTTTCTGATGCGTGTTGTATATCATTATGAATTTTATCCATGAAATTATCAAAACTATGAAGTAAATCCTTCAAACATTTATTCATACAAGGATAAAATTCAATATCATTTTTGTGGGATACTCGGGAATGTTGGACGGGTTGATGAAATTATAACACGCGTTATAACAGTAGAAATCGAATGGAATTTATTCACAGCGAATGTGTCGATGTTTACACCTTGAGAGCTATGACGAATCTGTCTCTCGCGACGATATAGGCAATTAGATCATCCGATCGAGGGTGCCCGAAATATGACGAATCGTCACGAGGTGACGTAGTCAGGTATTCGGCTGCTAAGCCGGTGCGAATACAATATAGTGAAATAATTCGAACGATAAATAAGTAGCTTCGCTACAATACTCCCCTTCTGTGTCGGAAAAAAGGGAGTTAGCTATGTACAATATATACAATATATACAATATAGGCAATGTATACGCGTTAAAATGGCACTAAAAACGGTATACGTGATTTGAAAAGAAAAATTTGAATATTGAGTGAGTTTATTGACTGAACCTGACGCGTTTTCGTACTGGTCGAGGAGTTGAGTCCAAAGATGATCTTGCGTCACTCGATGGAGCCCAAGATGATGATCTGCGTCTAGATGGTCCAGGTTGCGGTGAGGCATCTGGTGTCGTACCAGGGGTCGATTGTTCTGACGACGGTAATAGAGTGTCGTCTGAATCGTTGTCGTCATCCGGTAAGTCAGCGTCGGCTGCTTCGTCTTCGGCAATGGAAAATACTGGCTTCAGACGGTCAATGGATACGACAGTTTCTTGACCATTGATCCAGACGACGAAATGCTTCTCGTGTCGCGATATGACACGATGTGGTCCTTCATACGGTGGCGTAAATGCATGATGAGCAGCATCTAAACGAACAAAAACGTGCGAACATGAGGCGAGTTCTTTAAATACGAATACCTTACGTTGGCCGTGTCGTGTGCCGGGAACTGGAGCGAGCTCAGCGAAGTGGTTTCTGAGTCTGTCGGCAATCGTTACTGCCGGTAGGCCATTGTTCGGAGCAGGAGCGAGAAATTCTCCTGGTAATCGAAGTGGCTCTCCAAATACGATATCGGCAGATGTGGCGTTAAGATCGTCTTTCCACGCTGAACGAATTCCAAAAAGCACGGTGGGGAGGGTATCTACCCAATGAGGACTCTCGTGACACCGTATTGCTGCTTTGATTTGGCGATGTAGACGTTCCACCATGCCGTTAGCTTGCGGGTGAAACGCCGTCGTGCGAATATGTCTGCTGCCTGTACGTCGAGCGAGAGCGTTGAAGAGTTGGCTCTCGAATTGTGTCCCTTGATCTGTCGTGATCCGAAGCGGAACGCCATAACGACAAATCCAGTTTGCGTAGAGCACACCGGCAACAGTCTCAGCGGTAATGTCGGAAATCGGGAATGCTTCCGGGAAACGTGAAAATCTGTCGATTATTGTCAGGCAATAACGGTAACCTCTGGACGGTACATATGGTCCGATGATGTCGACATGAATGTGTTCGAAGCGTCTTGTTCTTCCCCCGGGAAAGTCTTGAATCGGCGATGCCACGTGTCGTGAAATTTTATTCTTCTGGCATGCGAGACATGCACGAGTCCAAAGACGACAGTCTTTCTTTAAACTCGGCCAGACGAAACGTTGAGCAACCAGCTGAGTTGATGCGTTAGCCCCTGGATGACTGACGCTATGCAGAGTGTCAAAAACTCTCTTACGTAGCGGTAATGGTACATAGGGACGAATCAGCTGATCGTTGACGTCACAGTAAATTGGAGTTGGACTCTCTGGCATGTTAATAGGTCGTAGTTGAAGGACGCCATTCGGGTCTTGCAGACGTTCTTGGAGTTCGGCATCTGCTGCTTGTGCCTGTACTAGTTCGGCCGTCGAGATTGCTATGGATATGGCTTCGATTCTCGATAACGCGTCGGCAACAACGTTATCTTTACCTGCGACATGCTGAATATCTGTTGAAAACTGACCGATAAAATCAAGGCGATGGAACTGCCAAGGATTTGCTTTATCAGGATTCTGTTTGAAAGCATGCAGCAGCGGTTTATGATCAGTATAAATGGTCACGTGACGACCTTCAAAAATGTGCCTGAACTTACGAACTGCTTCATAAATTGCGTGGAGCTCTCTGTCGTATGGGCATCGCTTCCTCAGGGAAGGTTGAAGCTTCTTACTGAAGAAGGCGAGCGGCTCCCAGACGGTACCTCTGCGCTGTTGAAGAACGGCGCCGATAGCAAATTCGGACGCGTCGGTAAAAACAGCCCACGGTAGTGACGTATCTGGGTACACTAACAGCGTTGCGTCTTGCAGTTGTTTCTTAGAGGCATTGAAGGCGGCTTCTCCTTCTGTCGTCCACAGAACTGGATGAGACCCTTTTAAGTTAGAACCTTGAAGAAATTCGTGAAGGGGTGCCTGTGTTGTTGCAGCACCTTTAACAAATTTCCGATAAAAGTTAATCATGCCGAGAAATTCACGTAACTTCTTAATTTTCTCTGGTCGAGGAAAGTTGACGATAGCTTCAACTTTTTCGGGAAGCGGACGAATTCCTTCCGCCGTTACACGATAACCGAGAAAGTCGACTTCTGGTTCTCCGAAATGGCATTTGGCGGTATTGATGACAACTCCATACTCTGCCAAGCGTTGAAATAGGAGACGAATGTGTTTTTTATGTTCGTCGGGGTCTTTAGAGGCAACTAAGATGTCGTCGATATACGGAAAAACGAAATCTAGGTCTCGTGTTACTTCATCGATAAATCGCTGAAATGTCTGCGCAGCATTTCGAAGTCCAAACGTCATGAATGGAAATTCGAATAAACCGAAAGGCGTAATTATTGCTGTTTTGCAGATGTCATTCGATGCGACAGGAATCTGATTGAAAACACGAACGAGATCGACGGTCGAAAAAATCTTTTTGTCTGCGAGATTGGCGGTAAAATCTTCTAGTACGCGAACTGGATATCGATCCGGTATCGTACAAAAAATTTTTGTTTCCCTCTCTTCGTACTTCAAAAAATTCACTACTCCCTCCCTAACTGGCCCTAAGGGATGAAATTTGTGTCACGTATTGAGTATAAAATGCTCAGCACGTTGGCACAAATTTCATCCCTTAGTCGCACTTAGGATCGGAGGAATGAATTTTTGAATTGAAAAAAAAAATATTTTTTTCAATCTCCGCACTTTGGGGAATTCATTTGAAAAAAAATTTTTTTTTGAATCTCTTCGCTCTTTCAAAAATTCACTCCTCCCTCCCTAACAGGTGCTAAGGGATGAAATTTGTGTCACGTATTGAGTATTAAATGCTCAACACGTTGGCACAAATTTCATCCCTTAGTCGCAGTTAGGGTCGGAGGAATGAATTTTTGAATTGAAAAAAAAAATTTTTTTTTAATCTCCGCACTTTGGAGAATTCATTTGAAAAAAAAATTTTTTTTCAATCTCTTCGCTCTTTCAAAAATTCACTCCTCCCTCCCTAACAGGTGCTGAGGGATGAAATTTGCGTCACTCATTGTGTATTAAATGCTCAACACGTTGGCACAAATTTCATCCCTTAGTCGCAATTAGGGTCGGAGGAATGAATTTTTGAATTGAAAAAAATTTTTTTTTTCATTTTCTTTGCGCTTTCAAAAATTTACTTCTCCTCAATAATTCGCCCGCTAATTAAAAAATCGTCTCTGCCCTCCTAATTAACAATAAGGAATGAAACCAATGCTGTTCGATGGAGAATTAAATTCCCCATCC
>NW_021680737.1:29044-29298 GCF_001412515.2 Diachasma alloeum
AGGATGGGGAATTTAATTCTCCATCGAACAGCATTGGTTTTATTCCTTAATATTAATTAGGGGAAAAGAGACGATTTTTTAATTAGCGGGCGAATTAATTGGGAGTCACTCTACGCCGAGAAAACATTGGGTTTTTCATAGCGTCGCGAATTTCGTCTTTTTTTATTTTTTTATTACAGAGATTAAGGAATGAAACGGGGGTCGAAGGATGGGGAATTTAATTCTCCATCGAACAGCATTGGTTTCATTCCTTA
>NW_021680737.1:32273-32523 GCF_001412515.2 Diachasma alloeum
ACCGTCTTCAGGTGAAACATATCTCGCGAGAACACAAAGAATTTTCGTTTTGGAAACATCCGTTGTTTCATCCACCAGGACTGAGAATTTATTGACCCGCAAAATATCTATTAGATTGACGCTCGCGACCTTCGCTAAAACATTTTCAATAATATTTGTGCACTTTGTACGCCCGAGAGAACTATCTTTCACGATTTGACTATCATGAAATGCTCTTTTGCAAACAGGGATGAGATGATCTACAATAGAA
>NW_021680737.1:33421-49757 GCF_001412515.2 Diachasma alloeum
CCCTCGTTGCCCTTGTGACCCTCGATTCCCTCTTTGCCCTCATGGGCCTCGAGAATTTCCACATTCTCCTCGTGGCCCTCATTACCCTGGTGACCCACATAAAATCTTAATTTCCCCTCGTTGCTCTTATCACCCTCGGGACCCTCGTCGCCCTCGTGGGCCCCGAGAGTTTCGACATTCTCCTCGTGACCCCCATTACCCTTCGTAACCCACATGAAATCTGACCTTCCCCTCGCTGCCCTCGTGGTCCTTGTTGTCCTCGTTGCCCTTATCACCCTTGTGCGCCTCGAGAATTTCAACATTCTCCTCGTGGCCCTAATTACCCTTGTGACCCGCATGAAATCTGACTTTCCCCTCGCTTCCCTCGTGGTCTTTGTTGCCCTCTTGGTCCTCGTTGCCCTCGTTGCCCTTGTCACCCTCGTTGCCCTTCGTGACCCTCATGAACCTTGACTTTCTCTTCGTGACCCTCGTGGGCCTCGAGAAATTTGACATTCTCCTCATGGCCCTCATTGCCCTTGTGACTTGCATGAAATGACACGCTAATAAAATAACGAGCCATGCCCCAAATCAAATATTCAAACGTCACGCCGGGCCGACTGCGCCCTAAAGGCTGCGCACTATTACCCGAGAGGAGTGGGGAGCGTGTGGGAATTCCCATCTGGCATCACTGATCCTAGGGTGTTCAGATGTACATGTACTTCTGAAACACCCTGTATGTCTAAAAACGAATAATTAGTGCAAAAAAAATTACTGATTTTGAAACTCTAACTGATTCCCAGGTTTTCGAGATGATTCCTCTGCCTCTCCCAATTCGGAATGCCTTTTTTTTATTTTCTTAATCAGATGGAAAGAAGCATCAGTTTCCTCGGAATTTTCTTGTTGCTCCAGTCAGGTGGTAAAAGCTCCAGAAGTTTTAGCTTGAATTCCTTACGAATGACATACAAATCAATCATAAAAGCGATCATTGGAGGTGACGACAGTGGAAGATCTCGATGAAGTGTTTGAGATAGTATGTAGGCATGGTGTCGGAGAGCTTTGTTCCTATCAGGATCCACTTGTATTCGAAAATCCGATTCCAATTTCTGTCTGGCTGCAGCCTCAACCTCTTCGAATTTGCGTTTCACATACTGCTCGGTATCTAGACTATCATTCGTTTGAAAAGGATGAGTGAATTGATTCGTTCATATGATGCTCACTAATGTTTATATCAATTTTTTTCCGTACCTTTCAGGTTTCACAGGGCTCAACTCGAGTACCACTGCTATAGTGGGCCTGTTTTCCTTCTCTTGAGACCGAGTTGGTACCCAATTAGGATCACGCAAATCATTGAGGTTCTCCTGGAGCGTGTAACTGAAGGTTTCCAAGGATGACTGTGATGAAATTTGTTCGTCCAGTTCATCTTTGAAGATAGGAGGATCATAAACTTTGAGTTCCTTGCGACATTTTGTACACAGCCAATGGTTCTCAGTAGTTTCAGGGAACTTGTACAATTGTTCTGGAAGGAATGGTCGCAGGTCTTCAACTTTTTTATTGTCTGAATATGTGAAAAATTAATGTTGCATCAAAATAATAAGCTCATCGAATGATTCATTCAAAACCTTTCGTGATGGGGGTTTTCCAAAGGGATTGAAACATTTTTTTTTCCTGTTAGTAGCCATGTTCACCAGGAAATGCACACACGTCGACTTGTTATCAAGCTGAAGATAGCAGTTGTACTGACGCCAACTATGACAACAACGCATTTTTATTTTCTTTCGACATCACTGAAACCACCTCTCCCCCCTATGAATGTGACCTTGTACATCAACGTGTGAACAACCATGACATCGAAACATCGACGGATAGAATCTAACCATGTGTCTGGCCCGGGTTCGAACTCGGAATCTCTCACGCATGAATCTAGTACTGAATCGGCTGCGCCAAGCCACTGGTTGTCTTCAAAACCTTGTTATTTTTATTTTGAGGAGCTCGGTTTTCGAAATGCTCCCAAATATACTCAGGGCATTATTCCGATATCGTTAAATCTGAAGAATATAACTAGGACCAATAGTATTTTCAAGCAGAAGATAATCAAGAGTCACGCACAGTCAACATTGTCAAAAACATCAAAAAAATATTTTTTTTTTTCAACTTTTCATTCAAGTTTCGCGGCCCCTATCACGAGTCCCAATTTGAAATTTTTATCAAAGGTAGAAATTTAACTCTAATTCGAAGGGGTGGAAGAACAAAAATACACATATTTTGAGACTAAAAGTCGGTTTCAAGGGACAAGAAGCGATGGGACAAAAAAATAACCTCTTTTTTCGAAAAAATTAGAGTTTTTCCGAAAAAAAAGTTGTGTAGCATTTTCATCTAACATGAGACCTGTAGCCGTGAAATTCGTTCAAAAGAAAATCGTTCATTATTTAATTAAAAAAATAAAACTGAGATTTGTCCACTGTAGAGGGACATACGAGGCTAAAAATTTAGGAGAATAATACTCTCTTAGATGTGTAGAATCAAGATAAACCGGTAGCTCAATTCAAAATTGGCCGTAGAATTCAGCAAAAATGTCGAAAATTTCATCTTTGACAGTGTCAGTCCAAGTAAAATCGTTTAGCTAATCGATTGGTTGATAAACCAATGTTCGTTAATAAACCATTGATATTTAATTGAATGAATTTTTCCAAACATTGGTATATGAACCACCGATTATCCAAATATTTTGATGCTGACTGACAATGTCAAGAAGGAAATTTTGGACATTTCTGCCATCGTACGGCCAATTTTTAATTAATCAATATTAATTAATATTTGGATTTCCAAATATCGAAAACTATTTTCCAAATATCTCCAAATGATTTCCTAAGGATTAGAAAGGTTGATTATCCATGTTTTAATTAACATCTGCTACGTATATGGACCTTCATCCATAATAAATTCTTAATTACTAGGGCATTCGCGGAAAGCGGCAACAGATGGCAGCAGGTGGTTGTACAATCGTCAAAATAAGTTCCGCCAGTCCGCGAAGTTAGCTACAAATCGCTCCTTCGTTTCAGTCCCATACTCCAACCAGCAGCTAACTTCACGAACTCGCGGAACTTATTTTGATGATTGTACAGTGGTCAAAAAAAGTTCTGCCAGTCCATGAAGTTGGCTAGTGGTCGGGCTTGCACAATATATAGGCCCGAGAAGAACGAACGGGTTCGTACTTCGATGGTTTTAGTTCGTGCTTCAGTGATTGGATAAAGTGGGGGAATTTGGACGGATTTTCAACACCGGTGACGGCGACTCAAACCTCAACAATAACAAACACAAAGTAAATATCTGAAGCACAGTCGGTTTAGAAAAAAAAAGGAATAATTTAGAAAAATATATGGATTTAATTGTCACTGACAGTGCTAATGAGTTGGCGAGGATAGGACTATTTTATATTTTCTTCTTCTCGGTAAATATTTGATCATTTTGGGAATGAGTTATTCTAGAAGGAAATTGTCAAAAGACAGATTGCCATAGATTTTTTCAACTACACAGAAGTCTCTTGACATAAACTCCGAAACTGACGCATTCCATAACATGGTTCTACAAAATTTGGGCTCATTCGTTCTCAAGGATGGAAAAAACTTTATCTGATAGATTTTTTCGCGCTGATTCTAAATGCTGTTTTCGAAAATTTTCCTAGCAGGTGCAGTTTTTGAGAAAAAAAATGTTAAAGTGTCTAAAAACGGCCAAAACGAACACTTTGAGAAATTCATTAAAAAATGAGTTCGGACGTAATTTAAGACAGAAAAAAATCACAATTAAACGAAAATTGGATCTTTTCAATGAATGTGACTTCGTCTGATTTGATTGAATGAGACTCACTAAAAAAATTCTGAAAAAGGTGAATTTTCATCATTAAGTTGGTTGTGAGTATCCTCACCCACGCCAATTTCAAATCAATCTACCCACGTGTGTTAATCTCCCCTAGATATTAATTATAATTTGAAAATCTCGTTTCTTGGAAAGGAATTGTTAATTGCCCTGCATTTTTAAATTAAATCCCATGGAGGTGGAAGGATTGAGACGATTCGTTGCCCGCGTGGACGCTGAGCTTGATCTATGAAGAAACGCAATCTCGAGGTACAACACTGCTAATAAATTAATTTGGCGCAGAATTGGTGAGCAGTTGAATCCTCCGAGCTCAGGTATTATCTTGAGTGTAATATGTGGGTCAATCTTAGAAAGTCAATCGAATTAATGATATGTCCGGCCCCGACAGGATATTTGACCTTCTGCAGGTTCCTTGAATTGCGAGATCACTAACGCGAAGAACGACGAATGAATCCCAACGCAAGGATTCATCCTTGAGAATGAGTTGATGTTTTTCGATGAAGATGATGAAACACATGTTCACTCACATCTTCCCTAGCTTCCCCCCCATCAAGCCCTTTATCAGACCCTTCACCAAGTCCCCTACCAAGTCCAGAGTCGAGTCCCCCTCCAAGTCCTCCAAACCTTGATGAAGTGGTCGTGGTTGAGCCAGAGCACGACGAAAAAATTTGAGTTCTTGAAATTTTCCTAATTGTTTCGTTTCAAAAAGAAATTATTATATTTGGAAATTTTTTTTTCATTATTGAAATCATTTAAACACAATAAAGGAACAAATCAAGCGTTTTTATCTACATTTCTCTAATTTCTTCAATCAATCACGTTTATCAAAAAATGTGTTCTTAGAGTTTAGAAACAAACTTATAATAATATAAATGAAATATTCACAGATATTTACAAGATATTCATGAACATTTACAAAATTTATATTTACAAAATTTAAAAATATTCACGAAATATTTCCACTTGAAAGTCAGTTTCTTTGACTATTTTTTTCTCTTTTTATTGACAAAAGATTGAGTAAACTGAAACTGCCATTGACAAGAAGATTTAGAAGATTTCTGTTGAAATAATCTTTTTCTGTTGGGAAATCATGTCCCGTGAGTGTAAAATTTCTCCGGACATCTTTTGCTACGTTTGTGCTCAATACATACCTCGAAAGCAAAGGAGAACTATCACTACAGTAATAAAAATACAATTCTCTAAGTGCTTCCAACAACCAATGAAGAATCGGGAGAAAGCAAAGATTTGCAATAACTGCCAACGATATCTCCAATCTGGAAAGGGAGGTACATTCATAATGCTCTTCAATGTTCCAGCAATTTGGAGAGCGCCTACCAATCATTCTAATGATTGCTTTTTTTGTTTGATGGACGTGAGAGTCTTTTCTACTAAAAATAAAGATAAGTTGAAGTATCCAACGGTGACTTCAATGGATTTTCCATCCTTTGCACCTAGAAAAAAACGTGATGCATTGCTAGAACATTCAAGACCGAAACACGTGACTGGGGAGCCTGATACTGAACCTGAAGATTTTGTAGAATTTGACCCTGACTACACTGAGAAAACAAATTTCTAATATCTGAAACATATTTTCTTGAGAAAAGTAAATGATTTTCAATGGCTTCAATCTCAGAATATGTGCAGTTCACGGAACTCGAATAGATTTTCATTCATCACTATCGTTCCGCGTTACGTCGTGAATTTTTTACATATTGCAATATTGGAAGTGCATAACGAAAAAATCGTAAAAGCAATAAAGACTAGAAGATTGACGATTCTTCTACGCGATTTAAGGAAGTTCATTTGCGACAAAATCATACTTGAGTACAAGAATATTTCAAAGTATGAGGCCTTTCTCGGGTCATGTGCATTCAGATGCCTGAGAGAATTAAGCAATGGAAGAAAATTTACTTGTCTTAAGAAAATATGTTTCAGATATTAGAAATTCTTTTTCTCAGTGTAACAAAATGATACAAAATTTCCCAAACCCATCGATCCCAATCTGTTCACCCAAGGTGCACTTAATGACTTGATAAGAGATCTCGATCTACGTAAATTTGGTGCAGAATTGCTAGCATCTAGATTGAATGAGCGTAAGCTCCTGCTTCTCGGAGTCCATGGCTCCAGTTTTCGATTTCGAGATCACGATTTTCGTCAATTTTTCACTGAAGCTGCAAGTATTACTTATGCTTCTAACATCGATGGGCTTATGGGGCGTATGGGCATCAAGCATCAGCCAGATGAATGGCGTTTATTCATGGATGCTTCTACTAGCAGTCTGAAAGCCGTCTTGTTGCACATTGGAAATAAGTATCCATCCTTCCCGATCGCTTACTCTACCACCCTTAAGGGGAAACGGAACCCCTGCGTATATATGAATCTTTAGAATTGTGTTTTCTCCGGCAATTATTATTTTTTATTCATTAAACTACTTCATTGACTCAACAATGCGATAATAGAGTCGATAAATTAATTTCATAGATAGAAATTAATAATTGTAGTAGAAAACACAATTCCAAGATTTGATGTAGACAAAGTGGTTCCGTCTCCCCTTAAGGGGTAACGGAACCGACCACAAAAAGACGTTTACCAAAAACAAGTTTTCTTGGATTCTATGCAATGAGAATCATTGAAACTTTTTTCCCCGTATTGAGAGTAGCGGAACGCATCGCTCTCTTCTTATGCTTTTCTTATTTATGCAAAAAAAATTTGCAAATTATTTAATGGCAAGGACCAGGACAAGTCCGACGCCATTTTATTTGTAGGAATCTGCCAAGTCATGGTAGAAAAACCGATTTTTTTGTAGATTTTTCTTAACCGATGGCTATTTTCATGAGAAGAGAGCGATCGAGTGAGGTCCAAGACAGAGATTTTGAGTACAAAAACGTACTTGGGTGGTAATTGGGTGGTATCCAGGGGGTAACATGTCCTTTACAGAGCACCAATTATAAGAGGGAAGTACTTTTACGAGTCAGAAGATGATGTAAAATGTTTCCATACCATTATTATTTATTTATATCCATTTATTAATATTTTATGGGCTTTTGTACTTTTCACGTACAAAATCCAAAAAACCACGGGAACCTGCAATATCGATAAAGGGGACCCCTAACCTCTACATGCGACGGGTTCCGTTACCTCTTAAGGGGACGCACGATATGATTAAGCATGTGCTCGAGAAAATTGGATACGATTGTTACCAATGTCTAATTTGCGGTGATCTTAAGATGATAGATCTTGTTCTCGGCCTATAGCTGGGATTCACGAAATACAGCTGCTTCTTGTGTGAATGGGATAGTCGAGATCGCACTGCTCATTACACTCCCAAAGAATAGCCGATTCGTGACAGCCTCACACCTGGAAAAAGAAATGTTCTAACTGATCCACTAGCCCGCCCTGAACGGATCTGTCTTCCAGTTCTGCATATAAAGCTGGGACTGGTGAAGAATTTTATTAAGAAACTGCAGAAGGATGGAAACGCTGTTGCTTATTTGGAAGAATTCTTCCCAGAGCTGAGTATGGTGAAGATTAAAGAAGGCGTTTTTGTCGGTCCCCAGATCCGAAAGCTGATTAAACATAATACCGACTTCATTAAAACACTCAATAATGTTGAAGAAAAAACCTGGTTTTCCCTGAAGAAGGTCATCGCTGGTTTCCTCGGGAGTATCCGTGCTCCTAACTATAAGGAACTCGTGGAAGACATGCTTGCTAATTTCAAGGAGATGGGCGATAACATGTCACTCAAAATCCACTTGATGGACTCTCATCTAGATTTTTTCCCTGAAGATCTAGTCAGCACTAGCAAAGAACATGGTGAACGATTCCATCAGGACATCGCCAGGATGGAAAAGCGATACAAGGGAAAATCAGATCTGCACATGCTCTCTGACTATTGTTGGACTTTGATGAGTGACGATGATGCCACCCACAAAAGAAAATGTCCAAGGATCTCATTGCAGAATGCCCAGAATGAGAAAAGACCCAAGACATGCTGAGGAAGCCTGGAACCTTGTCTTTAAAAACTTGAATTCTTGTTCAACTTATTTTTCCCCAGCTTTCGGATTACTTTGGGGGTTTATTTGATGTGAGTGATGCTCCTCACAAGGGGAAAGCTTCTCGAAAAAAATCTAAGTTTTTAAGTGAGACTTTCAAGTGTGAATATTTTGTGAATATTTGTAAATTTTTTAAATATACATTTTGTAGATATTTATAAATTTTGTAAATATGAATTTTGTAAATGTTCATGAATACCTTGTAAATATCTGTGAATATTTCATTTATCTTATTATGATTTTGTTTCTGAACTGTAAGAAGACATTTTCTATTAAAAGTAATTGAAGGAATTAGAGAAATGTACATAAAAACGCTTGATTTGTTTCTTTATTGTGTTTAAATTATTTCAATAATAAAAAAAAACTTCCAAATGGAATAATTTCTTATCGAAACGAAACAATTAGGAAAATTAGAATTCAATTAGAACTCAAATTTTTTCGTCTTGCTCTGGCTCAACCACAACCACTTCATCAAGGTTTGGAGGACTTGGAGAGGGACTCGGCTCTGGACTTAGCAGAGGACTTGGTGAAGGGTCTGATCGAGGGCTTGATGGGGGGGAAGCTACGGAAGATGTGAGTAGCAGGTGTTTCATCATCTTCATCGAAAAACATCAACTCATTCTGAAGGATGAATCCTGCGTTGGGATTCATTCGTCGTTCTTCGTGTTGGTGATCTCGCAATTCAAGGAACCTGCAGAAGGTCAAATATCCTGTCGGGGCAGGACATATCATTAATTCGATTGACTTTCTAAGATTGACCCGCATATTACACTCAAGATAATACCTGGGCTCGGAGGATTCAACTGTTCACCAATTCTGCGCCAAATTAATTTATTAGCAGTGCTGTACCTCGAGATTGCGTTTCTTCATAGATCAGGCTCAGCGTCCACGGGGGCAACGAATCGTCTCGATTCTTCCACCTCTATGGGATTTAATTTAAAAATGCAGGGCAATTAACAATTCCTTTCCAAGAAACGAGATTGTCAAATTATAATTAAAATCTAGGGGAGGTTAACACACGTTGGTAGATTGATTTGAAATTGGCGTGGGTGAGGATACTCACAGCCAACTTCCGGTAATTTAATTTTCAAAAAAAATGATGAAAATTCACCTTTTTCAGAATTTTTTTTAGTAGGTTTCATTCAATCAAATCAGACGAAGTCACATTCATTGAAAAGATCCAGTTTTGGTTTAATTGTGATTTTTTTCTGTCTTAAATTACGTCCGAATTCATTTTTTAATGAATTTCTCAAAGTGTTCGTTTTGGCCGTTTTTAGACAATTTAACATTTTTTTTCTTAAAAACTGCACCTGCTAGGAAAATTTTTGAATACAGCATTTAGATTCAGCGCAAAAAAATCTATCAGATAAAGTTTTTTCCATCCTTGAGAACGAATGAGCCCATATTTTGTGGAACCGTGTAATCCATTGACAATATCATTGTTGAATGAAAACCTTTCATAATTTTGTTATTGATGCAATATGAAAATAAAAGGATAATAATATTTGAAGCTTTTAATTCAGACAGACTATCAAAAACAATTTCTATTCGCTATTAATGAAATTTTCTGAACGATTTTTTTTTTGTTGAAGGGTTTGTTTATTTTATTCGAATGTAAAGCAACTGATAATGGTTTTTTTTAAGGAGAATTCTTAAAATATTAATTCTTGGAAATTTCTATTGCAGATATGGGGGCGAAACATCGAGAAGAAACTGACAATTTCTATAAGATGCACTAGTGAATTGAATCAACAAACAAAGAAAAAAACCTGAAGCCACTGGATTCGAGAAAGAATTGAATAATTCACCGGAATATATTTATGATATCCACATTCATGGAGCTTATAGCTAAGAGAAAAACACAGTATTCATCTTGACAAGTCTTTAATTATTTTGATAACGAATGATCTTAAAGGGGAAAGTGACAAGAGAAAGATTTCTTATGAATATTTTTTCAACTACATAAGAGGTCTTTTGACATCAATTCCTAATATCATTTCAGTAGAAACAAAATCTGCTGACAAAATTTGTTGTTGAAAACTTCCCTCAATTTTGTTATTGATTGAATATGAGAATAAAAGAATAATAATATTTGAAACTTTTAATTCAGACAGATTCTATCAGACACACTTTTTATTTTATTTTTATAGTATTTCCCAAACCACTTTGGCTATCCAACAGTTCGTTTATTTTTATTAGAGTGTAAAGTCACTGACAAAGGCTTTTATCTGTAATTCAATGAATTTGGCAAGTTTCTTCTATTTGCAGAGAAAGATATTGATCTTTGCAAATTTTTGCTGCAGATATCGAGCGAAACATCTCACAGACTAAACATTGTCACGAAATTCAAAGGTGAATTAAATGAACTACCAAAATGAATAATCTGAGCTTGGCGGGTCAGAAAAAAATTGAATAAAATTTTCTGGAAATTTCAAGTGTTTAATTCAATTCCCCAAAATGGCCGTAGAATTTTGATTATCTCGAGAACTACAATAGTCAGAACCTCAAATCAAATTCATAATGAAGCCAGGAAAATTTCCAATCCCACCCACAATTTATGAACCCGTTTTGCGCCACGATTCCCCCAAAAACCTCACGAAATCACATTTCTGTCCAAGATTCGTTTTCACTGATTATCTCGAGGACGAATGCTTCAAGAGACATCCCCAGCTTCTTTTTGGATCAGGAACTCTTCTATGGACTCCCTGACATGATCAACCCCCACCCCTTGCCCCCAGAACTCCAAAAAAACTGTCAAGAAGTTTAATTCAACTCCCCAAAATGTCGATAGAATTTCAATTATCTCGAGAACTATAATAGTTACAATCCCCAATCAAAATTCATAATAAAACCATGAAAATATCCAATCCTATGAACCCATTTTGCCCTACGATTCCCCCAAAAACTCCACGAAATCAGATTTCTGTTCAAGAATCGTTTTCACTGATTATCTCGAGAACGAATGCTCCAAGAGACATCACTAGCTTCTTTTTGGATCAGGAACTCCCCTATGGACTCCCTGACTTGACCCACCCCTACCCAATTGACAACAGCACATAGAGTTTCAAAAAATGTCATGACATTATACTGACTCGTTTTTATTTCTGCATTATTTCTAAATGTTATGTTTTTTCAGCATCATGTGTTGTTATTTTATTTAGACTGGACGTTGGCGAGTATCCATCTCAGCCACAATTTTCGCAACTCCGTTCATCAGGACATTCGTGATAGCCACGTTGTAACGTTTGTACATGAGCTCGCACGGATCGTACAGATTATAGATTCTGAACCTTGCCCTTGGAGATGCCCACGTCTCACTGCAGCTCTTGACGCAGTTTTTTCTGGTCATCTCGGGTAGCTTCAGAGATTCTTATGTGCTCTTCTAGCTTCTCGACACGCTTCAAGCTTTATCCCTCATGTGGCCTTTTCGTTTCAGAATGTTCTCCATTTTTGTTTTTTTACGACTCTCGTTGTCGAGTCAGTCCTGATCATATTTCTGTCCTCGATTTATTAAATCCAGTATTTGGAGGTAGGAGAGCTGATTGACAACCTGTTTCTTCTGTCAGACGATTGTATTCCTTTACCTGTTGAGAATGAGAAAGTGCAATGATCAATTCGTTCAAATGTGATGGACAATTTGTCTGATTGAGAGCAGAATGAAGTTTTAAATTGATTGATAGATGAAATTTTTGGTAATAAGTGCATGATTCGATCAGTTTATGTTAATCAATGAAGGTTGTGATTATAGATTCTAGATTAGTTGATTGAGTGAGACAAATCATCTAATATGGAATCTTGGTAAGTATTAAATGTTAGAGAGTGTAAATATTAAAACAAAATATTGTTCATTTTGATTTCATTAAAATAAAAAACATGCTGATTCAATATTAAACAAAACGAGAGTTGAATACTGAAAAATATTATTTATACTTATAATGAATTGAATTGAATTATCCCTGATCATGAATTCCCCTTATTTACCCCCTATTACCAGTTCGTCCTAAGAGTTCTGCTGAGACTGCCCAGCAACGCTACCCTCATAAGCAGCCTTGGCTCCCTCCACCTGCCTCAACTCCTCCGGTAGCTCATTAATATCCTTCTTAGATGCTTCATCAGTAGTCCTAGGTTGTGCTAGAGACTTCCTCGCAGACTCCGCCTTCTTCATTATTTTAGTAACTCGTTCCTTAGCCTCTATGAACATCGGTCTCTTCTTCGTGATCTCCACCTCAACTTCACGAATATCTGCTCAATCTTAGCAAGCTCTCTCTCTAGCTTCCCAACTCTCTTTTTTTTCTCTTTGAGCGCCACCCACACCCTTTCCCTTTATCTTCTTAATCTTCACCACCTCATGCTACGTTTTCTTGTGAGTATTCTCCAGGTTCTCAATGCTCACCTGCGTCTTCACAGCTCCACCTGCTTCTCCATGTATTCTTCCTTCAGCTATTGGTACTTCTCAGTTTCTTCCTTTGCCAGTTTAGCTTCCTTCCTCTCAACTGTAAGTCCTTTTTTCTTTTAGTAGGGGAACTACGTCTCCTCCTTTGCACGAAACATTCCAGTCCTGAGACGTTCGTATTTTGATTTTAAAACCCCAAAATCAAAGATCTCGAAGAGGGTTGTCCGTTCCTTCGGGTTCTTCATGGCGATACCCTTCTTGGCTTTGACGTTGATCTCCAGGTGCTCCAGCTCCGTTAGGTTAGCCTAAAGAGGTCACCATCGAACCGTTTATCCGGTGCTGTGAGGACGATCCCTGGACGGATCTCATGAAGGACTTCTCGGTGCCGTCCTCGACCTCGAAGACAGCTGATACAAATCGTGCAGGGATGGCCAAGGATGTCTGGGAGTCCATAATCTCAGAAGCAATATTTTTGCAGCTTAGATTGCCATGTGCCTACATCTTCAAGCACATTGATATTTATAGTAGACCTGATAGTCGTCATTACATGAGAATTAAGGGCAGCTGCAAGAGTCGAACGTGTAAGAATCCCCTATTTTGTTATGTGTACGAAAATCCTGGAGACGCAGATTTTGAATTGATCATTCGTACTCACAATACACAATGGAAAACACATGAAGAAGTTTCCCGTTCTTGTCGAGGAGTAATACGTCAGAGAGTAGGACAGGAAGTTTTCCATGAAAGCAGTGCTAACTGGAGGAGACAAAGAATTGGAGAATCTACCAAATTCGGGGAGACGATACCACCTACAATACCATCTTTGGCCGTACTTCAGCAAGCAGAACAAGATCTTATCAACAAAAAACTGGACGCAACGAGTGACGATGGGAAAGATGTAGTCGCAACTATTCTAAAAATGCAAAACAGAGCTGAATACAGCCATTCTATCCTTGATATGAATCCTCGTCCATTTTACGTTATTTTCAGCCTGCCAGCACAAGGGTATGCATACAGTATATTTGATATAATCAAATAGTAAGAAGCTATTCGACAGTGGATGTTGATGGGACAGGAACAGTTCTAGGAAGATTCATACGTCCAGATGGAACTCAATCCGGCCATATTTTTTATTACCCAATTATCATAAATTTTGAAGGAACAGTCATGCCAATACATGCAATGTTCACAGAGAGTCAGACTACTGAGACATTCGAAAGACTTTTCAAAGTCTGAATTCATCCCCCACGATCAATGCCACAGCTTCCAAAACCATCTCAACTTGTTTGTGATGATTCACGGGCCTTATTGAATGGAAGGTGCCTCGCTCTGAATGAGCAGATACGTGTTCAGATGCAATTTTTGTTTACCTTTCTGACCCTAAATCGAATTGCTAAGCGTGCGAGGGGGGGGCATTTTTCCTGATCCTTCTGACCCTCAATCACATTGTGGTAAGTCGAAGGGGGGGTAATTTTTCCTGACACTTCTGACCTTAAATCGGATAGCTGAGGGTGCGATGGGGTCATTTTTTTGACCCTTCTGACCCTTAATCGCATTATGGAAAGTCCAAACGTGGGAGGAATTTTTTTTGGCCCTTCTGACCCTAAATTGAATAGCGAAGGGTCTGAGGGGGAGGGGTTCTGACCCTTCTGACCCTTAATCGCATTGAGGTGAGTCCTCGGGGGCGGGGGGGAATTTTTGTTTACCCTTCTGACCCTAAATCGAATTGCGAAGCGTGCGAAGGGGGGCGGATTTTTCCTAATCCTTCTGACCCTCAATTACATTGTGGTAAGTCTAAGNGGGAATTTTTTTGACCCTTCTCATCCTAAATCGCAATGTGGGAAGTCCAAGCGTGCGGGGGAAATTTTTTTTCCGACCCTTCTGACCCTAAATCGAATAACAATGAATCCGAGCAGGGGGGGGGGGCTTTTTTTCTGACCCTTCAAACCCCAAATCGGGTTGTGGAGGATCCAAGGGGTGACGGGAATTTTTTTCTAACCCATCTGACCCTACATCGGATAGTTGACGGTACGATGAGAGGGGAGGAGGGTNGGGGATTTTTTCCTGTCCCTTGTGACCCTTAATCGCATTGCGGGAAGTCCAAGGGGGGGGAGTTTTTCCTGATCCTCCTGACCCTAAATCGGATTGTTATGGTTTTGATGCGGAGGAGGAATTTTTTTTACCTTTCTGATCTTTAATCGTATTGTGGCAAGTCCAAGGGGAAGGGAAATTTTTTTTGACCCTTGTGACCCTAAATCGGATTGTTGAGGGTGTGATGGGGAGATTTTTTTTATCCTTCTGATCCTTAATCGTATTGCGGGACGTCCAAGATGTAGGTGGGGGGAATTTTTTTTTCTGACCCTTCGGACCCCAAATCAAATTGCGAAGGTTCAAGCGGCAGGGGCCTTTTTTTCCCGACCCTTCAGACCCCACATCGGATTGCGGTGAATCCGAGGGGTGAAGGGATTTTTTTATGACCCTTGTGACCCTAAATCGGATAGTTGAGTGTGCGACGGCGGAGAGGAGGGAATTTTGGATTTTTTGTTGAGGATGTAAGGGGGAGGGGATTTTTTCCTGTCCTGTCACCCTCAATCGCATTGTGGGATGTCCACGGGGGGGAGGATTGTTTTTGACCCATCTGACCCTCAATCGAATTCCGAAGTGTGTGAGAGGGGGGGCTTTTTTTCTGACCCTTCAGACCCCAAATCGGATTGTGAAGTATCCAAGAGATGATGGGAATTTTTTTCCGACCCATCTGAATTTAAATCGGATAGTTGAGGGTGCGATGGGAGTGGAGGGCGATTTTTTTGACTCGTCTGACCCTTACAGTAGAGTCTCCCTATTATTCTTACTCCCTATGATTTTAGTTGGGGGATTTGCCTTCCCCCACCGCTGAGTCCGTTCACGTGTAGTGGGAAGTGCGTGTGTCCCGTTGCGCGACGCGAAGGCGCAGTGAGAGACTCTTCGGTGCCACCCGTCATGTGTTATATATGTATAGCCTCGTGTTTTGTCGTTTATAACTTCAACATGCCCCCGGTGAAAACACATTTCAGAAGGAAATCTTCAGATTCAGTGAAGTTACACATGAAAATAAAAGCCGTAGACGAGGTAGCAAGTGGGACTCCAGTTTCAGCAATTGCTGAAAATCTCAACATTCACGAGGCCACTGTGAAGTCGTGGGTGAAACAAAACGACCAACTCGAGAAATGAAAAACGAACTCGAAAATGTTCTTCCTCAATCAAGGAAAAGATCAGTGAAACCAGTGAACATCTTGGTGGATAGAGCACTGTGGATTTGGTTCCGGGAGCGTAGAGATTCAGGATGTCCATTGAGTGGTCTTCTGCTAAAGGCTCAGGGGTTAGTTTTTCATCAATTGTTGGGTGAAAAAAACAAAATTTGAAGCTAGTCAGGGCTGGTTTACCAAGTGGTTGAAACGACATGGCATTCGTTGCGTCACAGTATCGGGGGAAAACTATCTGCTAATGAGGAAGGGGCCGAAGAGTACAAAAGAAAATTCGTGGAAATTATCACCCAAGGAAAATTCACCCCGGAGCCGATCTTCAAATGCGACGAAACAGTCCTTAATTACCGTCAGATTCCCAGACGAACATTGAGTGCCAGGACAGAGCCCAATGCCTCTGGATTGAAAGTCCAAAAGGAGAGAGTGACCGTAATGGCATGTAGTAACGTTACTGCCCTGACGATCCAGAAGCCACGGTATTTGCGTGGCTGTTGCGTGGCTATTAGGATTGTTATTTTTGGGGCTAAAAGGGGGAAATGATATCTGAAAATACAATAAAAGTGGATAGACGAATTATTTGTTTATATTCGCACTGTTTATAACATTGTTTTCTATCAATTGATTAAAATTAATGTGAGTGTATATAATGATAATACAAGTCCCGCAGGGGGAATGCCGGGAGATGGGGGCAGTGTCGACATCCCAACGGGGTCGGTCAAGTCGACAGCAGTCGCAGCCAGAATAAGTGAGACCCCAACAGAGGTGGGGCGCCACGGTCGATTCTGACGGCTGGGCGAGCT
>NW_021680737.1:49782-50414 GCF_001412515.2 Diachasma alloeum
GCCTGTGCCGGTAACTCGGCAGTAGGGCCAGAAGAAGAATATCCATGGATTTTTGGAGTGGGGGACAAGCATATGAGTGGGAATTACGTAGAGTGGGGGTACCCTGGGCAGGGAAAACTTCTGCTAGAAGCTCTATAGCATTCTCGCTGTCGCAGGGGTAGGTTCGAAGGGGGGTTGTTTATGTCCTCNATTAATATTAAGGGATGAGACAAGGACTTTTCGATGGAGAATTAGATTCTCCATCTATCAACCCCCGTTTCATCCCTCAATCTTCGTAATAAAAAAATTAAAACTGCGACGAAAGTTACGGTGCTATGAGAAACCCAATGGTTTCTCGGCGCAGAGTGCCACCGCAATAATTCGCCCGCTAGTTAAAAAATCGTCTCTTCCCTCCTAATCAACATAAAGGAATGAAACCAATGCTGTTCGATGGAGAATTAAATTCCCCATCCATCAACCCCCGTTTGATCCCTTAATCTCTGTAATAAAAAAATAAAAACTGCGACGCAATTTACGGCGCTATGAAAAACAATGGATAACTCGCCCGCTAATTAAAAAATCATGTCTCCCCTCCTAATTAATAGTAAGGAATGAAACCAATGCTGTTCGATGGAGAATTAAATTCCCCATCC
>NW_021680737.1:50735-50908 GCF_001412515.2 Diachasma alloeum
GCGGCGCACAGTGACTCCCGGTAATTAAAAATTCACCTCTCTCCTCCTAATTGAGATTAAGGAATGAAAAAAGGGCAGTTCGACGTAGAATTAAATTCTCCATTAATTAACCTTCTTTCATCACTTAATCTCTGTAACAAAAAAATAAAAACTGCCATGAAAGTCAGGGGCCA
>NW_021680737.1:50967-51329 GCF_001412515.2 Diachasma alloeum
GAAAGTCAGGGGCCAGTAAGAAAAATAATTTTTTCGCGGCCCACACTGACTGTTCACCATTCGCCCGCGAATTAAAAATTCATATCTCCCCTCCTAGTTGAAATTAAGGGATGAAAAAACGGCAGTTCGACGAAGAATTAGTGTGCGCCACGAAAAAATTATTTTTTTTACTGGCCCCTGACTTTCATGGCNAATAAGGAATGAAACCAATGCTGTTCGATGGAGAATTAAATTACCCATCCATTAACCCCCGTATCATCCCTNCCGATAACTCGCCCGCTAATTAAAAAATCGTCTCTCCCCTCCTAATTAACATTAAGTAATGAAACTAACGCTGCTCGATGGAGAATTAAATTCCCCAT
>NW_021680737.1:51372-53725 GCF_001412515.2 Diachasma alloeum
AGAGGTGAATTTTTAATTACCGGGAGTCACTGTGCGCCGCAAAACAATTATTTTTCTTACTGCGCTGTGATTTTCACGACAGTTTCTTCCATTTTTTACAGAGATTAAGCGCTGAAAGAGGGTTAATTGATGGGGAATTTAATTCTCCGTCGAACTGCCCTTTTTTCATCCCTTAATCTCAATTAGGAGGGGAGAGACAAATTTTTAATTCGCGGGCGAGTTATCCATTAGGTTTTTCATAACGGTGCGACTTTCGTCGCAGTTTTTATTTTTTGATTACAGAGACTAAGCNCCGGTAATTAAAAATTCACCTCTCCCCTCCTAATTGAGATTAAGGGATTAAAAACCGGCAGTTCGACGGAGAATTAAATTCCCTATCAATTAACCCTGTTCCAGNATTACCGGGAGTCACTGTGCGCCGCAAAACAATTATTTTTCTTACTGCGCTGTGATTTTCACGACAGTTTCTTCCATTTTTTACAGAGATTAAGCGCTGAAAGAGGGTTAATTAATGGGGAATTTAATTCTCCGTCGAACTGCCCTTTTTTCATCCCTTAATCTCAATTAGGAGGGGAGAGACAAATTTTTAATTCGCGGGCGAGTTATCCATTAGGTTTTTCATAACGGTGCGACTTTCGTCGCAGTTTTTATTTTTTGATTACAGAGACTAAGCGATGAAACGCGGGTTGATGGATGGAGAATTTAATTCTCCATCGAACAGCATTGGTTTCATTCCTTAATATTAATCAGGAGGGGAGAGACAATTTTTTAATTGGCGGGCGAGTCATCCATCAAGTTTTTCATAGCGCGGTAAATTTCGTCGCCTTTTTTATTTTTTTATTACAGAGATTAAGGGATCGAACGCGGGTTGGTGGATGGGGAATTTAATTCTTCATCGAACAGCGTTCGTTTCATTGCCTAGTGTTCATTACGAGGGGAGAGACGATTTTTTAATTACCGGGCGAGTTATCCATTAGGTTTTTCATAACGCCGTAAATTTCGTCGCCGTTTTTATTTTTTTATTACAGAGATTGAGGGATGCAACAAAGGTTAGAATAGAATAGAATAGAATAGAATATACNAAAAATGGAAGAAACTGTCATGAAAATCACAACGCAGTGAGAAAAATAATCGTTTTGCGGTGCACAGTGACTCCCGGTAATTAAAAATTCACCTCTCTCCTCCTAATTGAGATTAAGGAATGAAAAAAGGGCAGTTCGACGTAGAATTAAATTCTCCATTAATTAACCTTCTTTCATCACTTAATCTCTGTAACAAAAAAATAAAAACTGCCATGAAAGTCAGGGGCCAGTAAGAAAAATAATTGCGGCTGGTCACTCAAAGCGCCCAGAGTCACCTAAATCATACGATCTTTTGTAACATCCGCCTTAGTTTGGGTCAGTCACACAGCCCCAGCCCTGTGTTTCTCACTAGGCTAATAAGGCTGGTGACAGTCGCTTGTTGTAAGTCCTCTGGTTCCAGGAAAGCCTGGCCCCAGATTTTATAGCGACGGAGTGCTAATACGGGGCATTCACATAAAATGTGGATGACGCTCTCCTTATCGCCTCCGCACAGTCTGCAGTCTTCTTGTTCTGCAAGTTTCATCTTGAACAGATGAGCTGTGAGAGCTGTATGACTCAGATCGTACTCAGGTTACGGTGACCTGGTTGTTTTTAGCCAGTGTGTCCAATGCCTGCGAAGACGGTTGAATGATGGCCCAGTGGAAAACTCTCTCCAAAGCCATCTTTCAGACGGTAGATGCCTGCCTCAAAACTTTCATTGANATGGCAAAACCCTTGACCGCCAGTTGTCCCTCAATCAGTCCCACCAGGTGATGTAAGGCGGTATCTGTTGATCTTCCCTCCCTGTATGCATATTGACAGGGGGAGAGGGGTCTGTCAGCCAAGGGCCCGGCCTTGATGTGTCTATCTACCAGCCTCTCCAGGGTCTTCAGGATGAAGGATGTGAGGCTTATAGGACGGAAGTCTTTTGGTTTTATATCTCCGGTTTTTCCAGGCTTGGGAATGAATACTATCCTAGTCTCATTCCACACACTACGGACATGTTTCAGGGGTATACTAGCTCTGAGTATTTTGGTTAGGGGTCCCGTGATAGTCTCTATTCCTTCCTATAATAGGGCTGGGTAGATCCCGTCTGGTCCCGGTGCCTTGAAGGGTTCAAAGGTTTTGATGGCCCACTTGACCCTCCAGAGCTGGACTACTTGATTTGCCAATGCCCAATCATTTGTTTCATAGACATCTCTCTGATTTTGCATTGTTTCTTTGTCCCTCTCCTGGGCCTGTACGAAGCCTGGAAAGTGAGTGTTCATTAGGAGTTTCAGAGTCTCTCCCAT
>NW_021680737.1:53847-54145 GCF_001412515.2 Diachasma alloeum
GCCCTTAATAGCATTGTCCACTATCCATGGTTCCTGGATCATTGCTATGACAGTCTGCATCCCAGCTAACAGCCTGACTAGAGTAGCCGAGGCTGCTTTGCTGTGATGCAAATTTATCTGTACAATGTACACCCGGGTTGCAGCCATAATGATGACTACTTTCCTGGTACCTCTATGAACCCTTCTTCTGACTTTTACCAGGGTCTTTCGCAAGCAGCTTGACAGTTGTNCATGTCTGCCACTCTATCCGTCCCCAGAGTGATATCTATTACCTCCTGTCATCTCCGATCTATGGAGG
>NW_021680737.1:54346-76664 GCF_001412515.2 Diachasma alloeum
CTTTCGCAAGCAGCTTGACAGTAGCTTTTTGAATCCCGCAGTGCAGTCTGAAGTTGCAGGCTTTCAGAACAGAGAGTGATCGGTCGTCTATCAGCGCAACGAAGTGGGCACTTTTCGCGTCCCTACTCTCACTGCCCCGAGCGACAACCCACTCTCTGGCCTGCAGTCCTGCATTCTGTTTCTCAAGGAAGCACAGTGCTTCTTGAGCGGTGAGATCTGGGCCTTCCACGTGTAGTACAACCCTGTGCTTCTTGGGAAGCTCTGAGGCTGTGACCACACGTACAGTAAGCCCAGTTATTTTGTTTTCGGGGAAAAGGCTTTTCGGCCAATTTCCCCTTTCCTCATCAGTGCAGTACACCATTTCAACACCTTACCTTTCCCAGACACCGTTGAAGGTGGGTGCTTTCACCCCGTCAGGTAACGCCAGAATGGCCCCCCTCTGGAGTTTCTTCACCTCCGTTACCTCTTCAGTACCCAGTTTCTGATCCGGATATGACTCCGGCATAACTGCAAACTTCAATGAGCTCGCAGTATTCTAAGCATATGTGCCCTGATCCTGCGTTCTCATTCTCTTTTCTTTCGGTCTGACTGAGGGGCTTGGCGTAGTACGCTCTGATGGAAGGCGTTTTATTGCCTTCCTCGTAGCCCCCTCCCCCCTTCCCTCATCGACCTTCGCTGCTGCATCCGTCAAGGTTGCAATCGCCCCCGAGGTTTGATGCAGCTTCGCTCTCTTGCGACGTCTTCTCTCGGCTCCACTCCGTCTGGTCAGCCTTATCAGACTTCGTGTGTTCGCCATCGCTGGCCCCACCCGAAGTTACTTTCTCAATACTGAGATTTTTTAGATTGTTTTCCATTTTGGTCCCAAGAGTACCGCGGTTAAGCGTTTTCACCTGGTGCATTGCCGCGATTGCCCAGGGTTTGGCTTGTCTCGGGTGGGTTACACCCAAGACTACTCTCAGAGGTCGCCCAGGTTTCTGAGAGGCACCGTTAGCGACACAGCTCCCCCTGTGCCACGCATCCTTAGGCACGGTATGGCCGAGGCCATGGCTTACGCCGCTCACACACATGGATTGGGTGGGCTCCTCTTAGCGACCGCGGGCGGCGGTAGTCCTTGAGACCTCCACCGCCCGCGACCGAGCCCCCTCACTAAAGACACAGTGGGAACCCAGTAGAGGGGGCGCAACAAAGGTTGATGAATGTGGAATTTAATTCTCCATCGACAAGCATTGGTTTCATTCCTTAATATTAATTAGGAGGGGAGAAACGATTTTTTAATTACCGGGCAAGTTATCGATTAGGTTTTTCATAACGCTGCGACTTTCGTCGCAGTTTTTATTTTTCGATTACAGAGATTAAGAGATGCAACAAAGGTTGATGGATGGGGAATTTAATTCTCCATCGAACAGCGTTGGTTTCATTGCTTAGTGTTCATTACGAGGGGAGAGACGATTTTTTAATTACCGGGCAAGTTATCGATTAGGTTTTTCATAACGCTGCGATTTTCGTCGCAGTTTTTATTTTTCGATTACAGAGATTAAGAGATGCAACAAAGGTTGATGGATGGGGAATTTAATTCTCCATCGAACAGCATTGGTTTCGTTCCTCAATATTAATTAGGAGGGGAGACACGATTTTTTAATTACCGGGCGAGTTATCCATTATGTTTTTCATAGCGGCGTAAATTGCGTCGCAGTTTTTATTTTTTTATTACAGATGTTACGTCATGATTTCCCAGGAAAAATATTCAATTATAATTCTAATAATCCAATAAATTCTGGAAAATTATGACAGTTATTTTCTCTTATTTTGAGCCTACCTTTNGTCTGACTGAGGGGCTTGGCGTGGTACGCTCTGATGGAAGGCGTTTTATTGCCTTCCTCACAGCCCCCTTCCCCTGCCCCTCATCGATCTTCGCTGCTGCATCCGTCAAGGTTGCAATCGCCCCCGACGTTTGATGCAGCTTCGCTCTCTTGCGACGTCTTCTCTCGGCTCCACTCAGTCTGACCCGATTCACATCGGTACCAGACTGGTCAGCCTTGTCAGACTTCGTGTGTTCGCCATCGCTGGCCCCACCCGAAGTTGCTTTTTCAATATTAAGATTTTTTAAATTGGTTTCCATTTTAGTCCCACGAGTACCGCGGTTAAGCGTTTTCACCTGGTGCATTGCCGCGATTGCCCAGGGCTTGGCTTGTCTCGGGTGGGTTACACCCAAGACTACTCTCAGAGGTCGCCCAGGTTTCTGAGAGGCACCGTTAGCGACACAGCTCCCCCTGTGCCACGCATCCTTAGGCACGGTATGGCCGAGGCCATGGCTTACGCCGCTCACACACATGGATTGGGTGGGCTCCTCTTAGCGACCGCGGGCGGCGGTAGTCCTTGAGACCTCCACCGCCCGCGACCGAGCCCCCTCACTAAAGACACAGTGGGAACCCAGTAGAGGGGGCGCAACAAAGGTTGATGAATGTGGAATTTAATTCTCCATCGAAAAGCATTGGTTTCATTCCTTAATATTAATTAGGAGGGGAGAAACGATTTTTTAATTAGCGGGCGAGTTATCCATTATGTTTTTCATAATGCCTTAAATTGCGTCGCAGTTTTCATTTTTTTATTACAGAGATTAAGGGATCAAACGGGGGTTGATGGATGGGGAATTTAATTCTCCATCGAACAGCGTTGGTTTCATTGCTTAGTGTTCATTACGAGGGGAGAGACGATTTTTTAATTACCGGGCAAGTTATCGATTAGGTTTTTCATAACGCTGCGATTTTCGTCGCAGTTTTTATTTTTCGATTACAGAGATTAAGAGATGCAACAAAGGTTGATGGATGGGGAATTTAATTCTCCATCGAACAGCATTGGTTTCGTTCCTCAATATTAATTAGGAGGGGAGACACGATTTTTTAATTACCGGGCGAGTTATCCATTATGTTTTTCATAGCGGCGTAAATTGCGTCGCAGTTTTTATTTTTTTATTACAGATGTTACGTCATGATTTCCCAGGAAAAATATTCAATTATAATTCTAATAATCCAATAAATTCTGGAAAATTATGACAGTTATTTTCTCTTATTTTGAGCCTACCTTTCGGTAATAGCTCGGGATTGGAGTCGAGTGAATTGTTAGAATAATAGAGGATAAAAATTCACAATAAATGAAGTCAATATTTATTTAAATTAAGTTCTTTGAATTAAACAATTTACAAATGGATTAATTTTCACCAATTTTGAATATAAATTGTCATACAATATAAAATTTTTGCCTCGAATCAACGCGAAAATTTACATCAAGAATTGAAACTTTTTTTTTATATTGAGTTCCCCGAACTAAAATTCTCAAATATTCAATAATTATTGATTTTTTTTCTTGAATTTTTGAAACCGTTAAACTTTTCACCATGTCATTTCCCGATTTAAATCAAATTTATTATTTATTTTGTTTTACTCATCCATTTTGTTGTAGTTTCTTGAAGTAATCCAATATTCGGTTGGTTAGATTTCAGAATACTTTCACGTAAAAAAAATTTACAATTTTTCGGAACGGAAGTTCACACCTTAATTAGTTTCTCTTGAAGAGAGAAGTAAGAAGAAGGACCAAATTCTTCAACTTTTGAATGGTTTAGACGACGCGAGAAATGACCCAGAATGAAGAACGGTGGGAACTTTGGGGGTGCATCGACGCTCTTTTATTACCTCGGATTGCGAGGATGTACTAATTAATGTATGTGTATGAATTTTGATGTGTTTGTCAAAGGAGGGGGCATGACATGATGTCGATGCACCAAGGTACACCTCGGCATGGATACCTGAACCTCCTGGTGATAACGCTCTTGGAGACAATTCAAAGTGTTGCCACCCAACGATCACATGATCGTTACATGAACTTATTCTTTTTTTTTATACCTTTTTTTCTTCATTAAATTCCTTCTTATATTTTCACGAGTAATATCGATTAAAAGTTAGACTTGCTTTCAATTACCTCCAATGCGAAATGCTTTTTGAAACCACGTATTATTCATCGTTTTCTAATTCCATTATTTTTCAATCATTATCAATTTTTCTTTCATTTCAATAAAAATTCGATACGTCTCCAGACATAACACAGAGATTAAGGGATCAGACGGGGGTTGATGGATGAGGAATTTAATTCTCCATCGAACAGCGTTGGTTTTATTGCTTAGTGTTCATTACGAGGGGAGAGACGATTTTTTAATTACCGGGCGAGTTATCCATTAGGTTTTGCATAACGCCGCGACTTTCATCGCAGTTTTTATTTTTTGATTACACAGATTAAGGAATGAAACGGGGCTGATGGATGGGGAATTTAATTCTCCATCGAACAGCATTAGTTTTATTCCTTAATATTAATTAGGAGAGGAGACATGATTTTTTAATTAGCGGACGAGTTATCCATTATGTTTTTCATAGCGCCGTAAATTGCGTCGCAGTTTTTATTTTTTTATTACAGAGATTAAGAGATGAAACGGGGGTTGATGGATGGGGAATTTAATTCTCCATCGAACAGCATTAGTTTTATTCCTTAATATTAATTAGGAGAGGAGACATGATTTTTTAATTAGCGGACGAGTTATCCATTATGTTTTTCATAGCGCCGTAAATTGCGTCGCAGTTTTTATTTTTTTATTACAGAGATTAAGAGATGAAACGGGGGTTGATGGATGGGGAATTTAATTCTCCATCGAACAGCATTAGTTTTATTCCTTAATATTAATTAGGAGAGGAGACATGATTTTTTAATTAGCGGACGAGTTATCCATTATGTTTTTCATAGCGCCGTAAATTGCGTCGCAGTTTTTATTTTTTTATTACAGAGATTAAAGGATCAAACGGGGGTTGATGGATGGTGAATTCAATTCTCCATCGAACAGCATTAGTTTCATTCCTTAGTGTTAATTAGGAGGGGAGAAACGAGTTTTTAATTAGCGGGCGAATTAGTGGGGTGGCACTCTGCGCCGAGAAACGATTGGGTTTCTCATAGCACCGTAACTTTCGTCGTAGTTTTAATTTTTTTATTACAAAGATTAAGGGATGAAATGGGAGTTGATAGATGGGGAATCTAATTCTCCATCGAAAAGTCCTTGTCTCATCCCTTAATATTAATCAACTGAAAAACATAAAGTAAACATTGAAGACAAGGAGGACATAAACCCCCTTCGAACCTACCCCTGTGACAGCGGGATTGCTATAGGGCTTCTAGCAGAAGTTTTCCCTGCCCAGGGTACCCCCACTCTACGTAATTCCCACTCATATGCTTGTCCCCCACTCCAAAAATCCATGGATATTCGTCTTCTTGCCCTACTTCCGAGTTACAGGCACAGGCAGCTCGCCCAGCCGTCCGAATCGACCGTGGCGCCCCATCTCTGTTGGGATCTCACTTATTCTGGCTGCGACTGCTGTCGACTCGACGGACCCCGTTGGGATGTCGACGCTGCCGCCATCTCCCGGCATTCCCCCTACGGGACTTGTATTATCATTATATACACTCACATTAATTTTAATCAATTGATAGAAAACAATGTTATAGACGGTGCGAATATAAACAAATAATTCGTCTATCCACTTTTATTGTGTTTTCAGATATCATTTCCCCCTTTTTAGCCCCAAAAATGACAATCCTAATAGCCACGTAACAGCCACGCAAATACCGTGGCTCCTGGATCGCCGGGGTGGATCATGTAAATTGCCATTAGTTTTAATTGGAAAATCAGCTAAACCACGAGCCCTGAGGAACATGCGCGCCGACAATATACCTGTCTATTATACCCATCAAAGCAGTGCTTGGATGACGAGTGGTCGTTTCGAAAGTGGTTTAAAGAGGAATTTGTCCCCAAAGTCACAGAGTGTCTGGTTTCGAGAGCCCTTCCACCCACAGCAGTTTTGTTCATGGATAATTGTTCAGCCCATCCTAAGGATTTATCGACTGATAATATCAAAGTTCTATTTTTTCCTCCAAACACGACATCCTTGATCCAGCCCATGTATCAAGGATGTCTCCAACATCTGAAGATGCTATATCGTGAACGTCTTGTGACCTTCATTTTGGACATAATTAATAAAGGGTCAACCTCAACAGAATCCCTAAAAGCTATTACAATTTATGAGGTAATGTGGTGGGTGGCCACTGCTTGGGTTCAAGTTCCATTCTCCACTATTATCAAGTCATGGAAACCGGTAAGTTATTATGCTTCAAGACGTTTATTGCCACGAGTTTTCGTATTTTGTTGAATTCTGAATAATCTTGGTAATGAGTGACGTAAGCAGAAAATGTCAGAAGAGATTTCTCATCCGAAATTTTTTCAGCTGCAAGAAAGACCTTTTGAGATTTTCTCTTAAAAGAGCCGTGAATTTGGTACGACAAGGTACCTAGCTATGAGAGCAAAACAACTGCGAGAATAGAGAGAATACTTGCTTCAACAGTTGCGAAGGCTGGGAAATTATTGCCCAAAGAGACAGTTGAAAAGGTCCGGAGTTTTTATGAGAGTAATAGTCGGATGATGCCAGGGATGAAGGATAAAGTGTCAGTCAGAATCAACGACGTGAAGAAAATAATGCAGAAGCGGATGGTCCTCGAGAACTTGAATGATCTTCATGAGAAATATAAAATTGCTCATCCAGAGTCTCCGGTGGGATTGAGCAAGTTTGCGGAATTGAGGTCGAAACACTATGTATTGGCAGGGGCGAGTGGTATGCACGTGGTATGTGTCTGTACCTATCATCAAAATTGTAAGCTGATGTTGGATGCAATCAACATTTCTACTCTCACTAAAAACTCATCATGTCCCCTTACCGACTATAAAAACTGTCTTGCACGATTCATGTGCATCCAACGCCTGAATGCCACTTAATGAGTGTTTACACTCATCTAAGTGGCATTAAGGCGTTGGATTAGACTAAAAACTGTCCTGGAGTTGAAGGATTATCGCTCGAGCTGAAAGAACTCCACGATGCTGTGATTGAAACTGTAGAATTCAGGACTTAGCAATCTGTGGATAGAACAACATTACAGACCCAGAGACTTCCAGTGTATGAATTTGTTGATGTACTTTGTGAGAGCTTGAAAGTATTGAAATCTCATCATTTTATTGCCATACAACAAAACGCTTTCGTGAAAGAATGAACGGGGAATTTAATTGAGGGTGAAATTCTAGTGCAGGCAGATTTTTCGGAGAATTATTCTTTCGTAGCTCAAGACGCTGCTCAATCGTTCCATTACAACAATGAACAATGCACTGTCCATCCTGTGGTGTATTATTATCGTCACGGCAATGATATTCGACATAGAAGTCTAGTACTCTTATCTGACAGTCTCGTTGACGATCCTACTGCAGTTTATTCAATGCAACAGATTCTGATACGACACATAAAACAAGTCTGTGCTGTCGTAAACAAATTGATCTATATTACAGATGCTGCTGGACAGCACTATAAGAATTGATATAACATGGCTAATCTTTTGTTGCATAAAAATGATTTTGGAGTTGAAGCGGAGGCGCACTATCATGCGATCGCGCATGGAAAGATGGCAAGACGAAGAAGTCTGCAAATTACTAATGGTAAACCTATTCTCACTCCAGATGGTCTGTTCCAGTGGGCAAAGAATAATTTCAAGGATCTCGATGTGTTTTTCTACACTAAACAGGAACACGAGGATATGAAAGAACGATTGAAAACAAGATTCGACAGTGCAAAGGTGATTCCAGCGAATACAAAAAAATTACGGCTTCATTCGTGTGGGAGAAAAGGAATTATTGATTAAGAGATATTCTTCTGCGACTACAAGAGAAGTTTTTTCAAAGGCGAAGAAGTGATATGGACGACGTACATTAAGATAGCCATTGTGATTCAGAAAAGTTCGATTTCAAATTGCTTTTTCTCTACAATGTAATGTTTATTTTTCAAATTACAAACTTAGAACAGATATATACTCCATGTTGATCTAAAAACTCATCAAATATTTGGTATTTTGCGAATTCTCATTGTCGTTTACGTAAGTAGAGCTGTTAATAATCAATAAATTCAACTTTTTTCTATAAAAAACTTTTTTTATCCATCACTACTTATGCATCTCATCTTCAAATTAGGCCGAAAAATTGCACGCTCATCCTTTCATGAGGCATTCATCATTTTTCAGGAACAAAATTGGGAAAATCCAATTGTTCATGAGAAAAAAAATGTTCTCTCATCTCCATATGGCTATCCCATTTTGAAATACTCCGAAACAGTTGAGTAATATCATTATCCATCGAAGAAAAAAAAATTATTCGATTTTCGAATGGCCTCTGCATAACAGAAGGATTTAAATAACAAAAAACTTAAAAAATAACTCATTATTCTTCCTCGTGGTACTGTCGTATTTTTATTCCAAAAGTATATGAAAAAACGAAAAAAATCTTTTTTTATTCATCAAAATCGGCCAATTTGTTCGCAGGATATGATTTTTAAAAAATTTGAGCTTTTGTTATTTGTCCTGGCCAAACAATTAATGTTAAAGAGACGAAAATTTAGAGAAAGTATGTACTCATGTAGTACTTGACTGGGAGCATGCTAATTCAAGATTCTGAGAATCAAAAAATTCCAGGGTGGCTGAGTTGATATGGAATGTCCCATATGTTGGGAAAGGGCGGAGTCATATTCACACACCTAATATAAACTAATTCTCCTTGATATCTTCAATGAGATGTACGCTAGCATGGAATATCCCAAAGAATAGACCAATCAGTATGTTCATTTCATTCCGAAACCCAACGGCTGTGATGTTCGACCAATAACACTCTCTTCTTGCGTATGCAAGCTCTTTGAAACTCTTGTGAAGAATCGCCTGCGATGGTGGGCGGAAAGTCAGGATGTTCTCCCAGAGTTGCTTTCGTAAGGGACGATCTTGCTGTGATAATTTGAGTAACTTATTTTTGCAAGTAGACCATAATCTCTGAAAGGGCCGCGAAACTGTTGCTGTGTTTCTGGATGTCAAGTCTGCTTTGATAATGTGGACACAAATTTTGCTTGATAAACTTGCTATCATAGGTTGTCCAAGCAATTTGATTACGTTCGTTAGATTTTCCTCTCAAGAAAGACACAGCACACCTCAATATAATCTAACCCCCAGATATGTATACAAAGGTGTTCCTCAAGGTGGAGTCCTTTCGCCCCTTCTATACATCATTTATGTATCCCAAATAACGGAAGGTCTTCCCTCTGGAGTCATCGACTCACAGTTCGCTGACGATATTGCTTTGTACTACAGTAGTTCATCGGTGCCGAGAAGTTTGAGTTATGGAATGTTCCGTCAGAATTAGTGATCAAAATTTAAGAAAACTTGGATTATCCCTTTCACCTCATAAAACTGAATTAATTCACTTTAACAAAAGACGACGGATACAAGGACAACTATGAATGGCCACGAGGTGAGGAGTAGCTTAACGGCTCGATTTCTTGGTCTTATTTTTGATCATAAGCTCAATTTCAAGCCCCAACTGGAGAGGGTTCTTCGTCTAGCATTGAGAGCTTTAAATTTGGTGAAGTACATTCGAGGTACATGGTGGGGAGCTGATCAACTCATCCTCACCTCTATCTACAAAGCTTTTGTACGATCAGTTATTGAGTACGGTATTTTCATATATATACCTTCTGCGAATACTTATATGGGAAAACTCGAAAAATTCCAATCTGCTGCCATACGATTTTGTTTGGGCTATAGGAATTCCACACCAAAATGCGTACTGCTTGGTGTTACGGCGAGAAATCAATAAAAAATGGTTTTCCGTTGGAGAGCCGGGATTCGGGGAAGGATAGAGAAGTTCACAATAAAATAACAGTCACTGTGCGCGTGGGTAGATTCACAAATAAAAGAGTATATTTTACTCAAGAATATGAAAAAGTAAAAAAAAAATATGTATGTCAAATTGAGCACTGTCAATTAGTAATTGAGTCTAAACACGTTAGAGAATGATTAGGGGAGTGATGTTCACAATAATTAAAGATTAAGTCGGAGAGAAAAACACGCGGTGTGCACTTGTCGCCCGTGGGTTGAGAAGAAGACGGAAGTGCGTTGAGTTAGGTCAAGTGTCGCGGCAGGTGTCAAACGATGCCAACTAATTGGGGCGTGGCCGGTAAAACAGTCACTCCCCAGGAGGTGCTGCCGCGCGCGATCACCGGACCTCAGGCGATGAGGCCCATGCCTCAACACTTGGTGAGACTTCCAACCATTCAATCTCGGGCTACCTTCCTTTGTCAAAATTATTTGATTAAAGCTATGACCAACACTGATCTCCAGGTCTCATCTACCATCACTCAACTGTATGTAAATAGACATCATGCATCAAGAATGAAGTTATTCAAAGAATGTATTGCAGATATATATGCTGTGTTACCGTATTTAAGTATTGAAAAACGTTTCAATATTTACAATGTGAGTTATGACGCATTAATAAACTCTCCAGAACTCGATAATGACTCGGTACGGGTTGTGAGGACTGTGGCATTGGTTGGATTAAACCCTAATTCGGTCATTGAGGAGCAATCGTCAGAAGTTGTCTGGATTTATACTGACGGAAGTAAGAGGAATGATGGGGTCTCGGTTGGTGCGTCTTGCCATTGTCCAAGTCTCAATTTAAGAACCAGTGTTAGTATGAATCCTTTTGCATCTATTTATACTGCGGAGTGCTTAGCACTCAGTGAGGCCATGAACATTGTGGCTGCGCACCCTGATCATGACTTCCTCATTATTAGTGATTCTCTCAGTGCTTTACAATACTTGTCTGGACCGATAATGAATGTAAAAACCAACAAATTTATCCTTGATGATAAAGAGAAATCGAAGAGCTTTATTACTCTTAATAACAGACCAGAATCACTCAAATTTACTTGGGTCCCATCTCACATGGGCATTGATGGTAACGAAGAGGCGGATCGTCTAGCAGGGAAGGCTACAACTCAATCACATAATGTTGATATTGCCATTCCCTACTCTGACTTTACCGAGTTTCAAGAAGGAATCATTAACAAGTACAGAAGAAAAAATCGTGGAAATAAGTATAGCAAACGGTACAGAATATTTTGGCTTCTACTACAAAAGAAATAGAATACCTTGGTATAAGCATCATAATAAATTTTCACGAAGAACAATTACATGGATTAACAGAGCCAGAGCCAACCATTACAATCTAGCTAGCTCCCTAAAAAGAGTTGGCTTCATTGATTATTCCTCATGTGAATGTGGTGATCCCGATGAGGATCTCGACCACTTGCTCTGGCATTGTCCCATACATGAGCAATACCGTCAAAAACTTCTAACTCGAATAAGGCTTCAGGGCTTCTCTCCGCCTTATGAAGTTAATGTCTTATTGAAGAATTTTTATAGAAAGGTCCTTTTACATATTGATTCCTTCTTGAAATCATCCGCATTAAATATTTAAGGACTATGTTGATCATTACGATTGAGCACGTGGACAATAACAATGTAAAAATATAAATGATGTATCATATATTATTTGTATCATTTTTGTTATTATTATTATAATTTTTTTATAGCAGAATAAGCCGAATGGTTTGAATGCTGTAAATTAAAAAAAAAATCCATAATATTAATGGTATCTGGGAAATTCTTCCATTGGCATATAAATCACACATAATTAATAGATAACGCAACTGGAGTCAAACGATGATAATTTTGAGCTCAAACCGTCAGATGCAATTTTCAAAAGACCTAATTGAGTACAAAATTTTTTTTTTCGGTACATAAAAAGCACATTATTAACACATTATTAACCGCCACTCGAAACCCCCTGATTTTGACCGTGTTTCGCCAACTTCATGGGCGTTCGCGCAACACGCAACGATCAACCAGTAAACCTTCCTTGGAACCTGACAGCCCCCGCTTCGCTCCTCGCTGTTCATGTATTGGCTGCCACACTGGCTATATATCGCGAAGGATACGCTCATTCAAGATGGTTGTGAAGAGCTTATAAAGTGTATTCAAACACGTGATCGGCCGATAGTTCGCCGGATTGGACAAGTCTCCCTTCTTGGGGAGCAACACAGTCCTCCCATCTACCAACCACTCAGGAATAAGCTCACAACCATCGAGAAATGCCGTGAATATTCGGGCCAGATGGTCATGAACAGAGGTAAACCTCTTCCACCAAAAGGCGTCAATGCCATCAGGACCCGGAGCGGCGTGGTTCTTCATACCTCGTAAAGTAGATCGAACCTCTTCCTGAGTGATTCGCGAGAATTCCGCCGGCTGCCGACGATGGACCCGACAAAACGCGCGAAACTCCTTGAGGGCTGGAGTCTCCACCATGAGATTGGGGGTCTGACCGTAGAGACCCCCCCAGAACTCTTCAACCCGCTCGACTGAAGGCATCTTATCCGGTGCAGGCGTGGGTGGATCGAACCAGCGATTGGGGTCGGAGTGGAAGACAGAATTGTCGACCACCCGTCGCAACCGCTTCTCTAGCGACCATTTCGTAGTCCCCAAAACGCGCACCTTCTCAACAAATCTCTCCTTAATCATGAGGAGGACTTCTTTATTCATTGTGTGTTGGTGGTATCGCAAATTCGCAGATATTCTGCGAATGCGGGCCGTGAAAGCCCTACGACTGCTGACAAATTCCATCACACGCTGAATGCGCGATGCTTGCTTCCTTGCCTCTTCGATCTTACCCTGGATCTGGGCGATGCGTCTCCTCATTTTCCCCTCAAATGACCCCACTCTTGGGGTTCGAGGCTTCAGACGGAGAGCCGCATCATACACAGCCCAGTTCAGGTCGAGCAAATTGATGTCCGGTGAGAGCCCCGCTGTCAGAGCCTTATTCTCCATAACCAGCTGTTGTGGCTGGAGACGAAACTTCCCCGTGACTCTTTCCCGCCTTGTCCCTATCCCTCTCGGAGCCCTCTCAGGTACCTCATCTCTCTGTTGGGTCGGCTGCTCCGGCTGTGTACCATCTTCTTCCTGAAGAGGAGGAAAGTCCATCAACCCCCGCGGAACGAGCAGTAACTCATTTCCTTGCTGACGCAAGCGGCTGACTTGATTTCTCGGATGTTGACTTGAGAAACGCGAGAACTCAGGTTGCATATGGCACCACAAGTCCCGCATTCTCGCCATGTAGTCTACTTGCGCCGGCTCGCTATCCTGCCAACATTGCATGAGGTCCTCCTTGAGTTCCTCCGCCCATCTAATCCTTTGTACAGCCGGGTTGTTACCATTGGATCCAGATCGTTCACCCCTCCCAACTGATCCGCGGTCCCCATCCGAGAGGGACCGATTGTGGGGGGCTCTGCCGCGGCTCGATGACGGAACCGGGTATAGGTGCCGCCGGGTGGTTAGCCCGACACCACCATGGCTATTGCGGACATGCCGGGCGATGGGTTCGCCACACTCCCTACGCCTTACCACACTCCCTACGCCTTATCACACTCCCTACGCCTTAACACTCCCTACGCCTTATCGGCCCGGCGCGTATCTGGGAGACCCGGTTTCGATTCCCGGCTGGGTGAAGCGGAAATTTTTTCTCTCTAAATTCGAATTCTCTTAGAATTCTTTAATGCCTAAAGGAGGTTAGGCGGTGTTTGAGGTGAATTTAAGAGTGAATTTCTGTGGTTCCCGGTAGCTTAGTCAGTAAGAGTGCCCGGCGCGTATCTGGGAGACCCGGGTTCGATCCCCGGCTGGGTGAAGCGGAAATTTTTTCCATCTAAATTCGAATTCTCCTAGAATTATTATCATTTTTTACTCGTGAATGAGATCGCTGCACGATCCTCGAGGATTCCGACTTCACCTCGAAGACCGTCCAGCAAGCTAAGCGATGCAAACACTTCCTTATCGCTCTGCAATAGTGCTCCCTCTAACCAGAGGGTGAGCTCTATTGCAATCCAGAATCATGCTGCCTAAGTAGACGAAGAGACCCGAGGATCTGGAGAGGAGGAGACTCTTCTGCATCTGGCCAACCAAATTGAAGGCTTGACGCCTACAGGCCGGGATGGTTTTGAGCGCAGATATGAATGACTCCTTCATTCCTCCAAGAGAGCCAATGATAAGGACAACCAACTTTACTTTAAATCGTCTGTTTATTTCACGTAGCTCAAACAGGAGTGATTGGTATTTGAGCCGTTTTTTCTCTTCTTTAACTGTGATGTTGCTCTCAGCTGGAGCTGAGAACTCAATGACATAGATGATTTTATCATCAAAATCGAAGAGGACGATGTCAGGTTTCGTCGTAACGACTGGCCTGACAGTCGCGAACGAGAAGTTCCAGTAAATCTTACACCTCTCGTTCACGACAATGGACTCAATATCTCCTGGAGCATATGGCAGCAGTGGTGTTCTGTCTATCCTATAAGAGTGCCGCAGATGGAAATACAGCACTCTCAAAGCCGCATTATGTCGATGGATATAACTCGTGATGGCATATGTCGGGCAAGCCGATTAAAGATGCATCAGAGTTTCCGGGGACCGCTTGCAAGCCCGACATCGAATATCTGGAACTTGCAACCCCATAACACGACTTCGATAGACTAGGGTGTTTACCACAGCATCCTGGCAGGCGCAAATGAAACCCTCAGTTTCGGCCATCAAGCCAGCTGACTTCAAGAAAGAGAATGTCAACTGGACGGAGAGACCCTGCTCCTCCACATGGCGCAAGAACCCGCCATGCATGGGCCTATCAACGTGCTAGCGGAACAAGTTGGATTGTTCCGCCACCTTGATGGTCGCTCTACGCCGAGATTTGGCCATGAAGTAGCCTTGAATCACCAGCCAACTGACCATCCTGGCTACGACGAAATTCTAAACCGAGGGACGCCGCTGCGGTATCTGCTGCCTTATATAGGAAGGCTTGAACCCCAAGCAGCTCATGATCATGCACGAACTCCAAGTGCGGATCCAAACCATTCATAACGTCACAAGCTAAACCGAGGACTAGACGATCATGTAGAGCCTCCAAACTGAGAAGTCCCCGTCCCCCACTCTCCCGCGGAAAATATAACCGCGGACTCGAAGAGCGTGGATGAAGACTTCTGTGGATATTCATCAGCTTGCGGGTATCTCTGTCCAGCTGCTTCAGTTCACCCCTACTCCACTTGAGAACTCCAAAGGAGTAGAGAAGCACCGGGACAGCGAACATATTCGACGCGGCGACTTTATTCTTCCCGGAAAATTCGGATTTCCAAACTTTCCGCAACCGCCGCCTGTACTCTCCGCAAAGAGTCTCCTTGACTGCCTCAGCGTCCACTACGGAACGCTGATTGAAGCCAAGATATCGATATGACTCTTCGGCGCCAAGATGATGTATGACGCTTCCATCCACAAGCTGAAGATCACCCATCTCGTCACTGACTTTGCCCTTCTTTAGATGGAAAACGGCGCACTTGTACAATCAAAATCTCATGCCAACCGCACGTGAATACACTGCGACAACGTCAAGCAGAAGCTTAAGCTGTCGTTCTCCTGAGGCGAATAACTTCAGGTCATCCATGTAAAATACATGGCTTACCTAGTGCCTCCTATCGCCAGGTCTTCCAGCTTGATATCCCCCAACACAACGCAGCGCAACAGAGAGCGGCATCAGTGAGATGCAGAACAGAAGAGAACTCAGGGTGTCACCCTGGAAAACCCCTCTTCTGAATTGCCCCAACCCAGAAGTCAGCTTCCCCTCACCAGATGTTATAGTGAAGCGCGTCCTCCAGAGAGGCGCAAGACCTTTAATGCATCTCACTATGTTGTCTTCTACCACAAGGCATTCGGGAAGCATGAAAATGAGCTCATGGCTCGTGCTATCAAATGCCTTGGGATAGTCGACCCAGGCCACCGACAGATTGCGATGGTACTGCAACGAATCGCGCATTACGCAGCGATCGAGCAGTAAACCCTCCTTGCAACCTGACAGTCCCCTCTTTGCTCCTCGTTGTTCGTAAATCTGCTGCCACACTGGCTGTATATTATGGTGGATACGCTCATTCAAGATACCGGTGAAGAGCTTATATAGTGTATTCAGACAAGTGATCGGCCGATAATTCGCCGGGTCAGTCTGTTATGCCCCACAAAGTGGAGCATAATTACTCAATCATTCCGAAAAATGAGCGAACAAATGTAGCACATATTTCGGAATACAAACATAGAATTAAGCAATTGTATACTTACTCAGAATATACGTGCAGTATAAAGCGCGTGTCTTCGCATTAACAATTAAGCCAGTGGATCATACATCAGCATTTCCACTGGGCTCAATCGCATGGTGTTATCGTAACACCATACAGATATGAGGCAATGGCCAAGACGTCATAGCCTCTCGTTGTAATAAATACTCGAGAGACTGATGGCTCTGGGCCAGTAACTTGACCGATTCTTATCGCGGTTCACCTGATACGTTCCGTATCAGAATGAACACATTGAATTGTCTTTTTAAGAGCTGAGATTAAATAAAGGATATTATTTAGTATTCGTCTCGCAAGTGCTATTTCTTCCGAATTACCGAACCCAACCGCTCGGGACTCTAACATTTTGGTGGCAGCGTTATCTATGTTTAGACGAGGACGGGGGCCTGATCAACCACTATCTTATCGCACAGCAACGAAGAAGAGATAATATTCAACAATCTTTCCACCCGAGGGAAGACTGGTCATTTTAAAGTTTCTTCGAGGAATTTCATCTAGCGGGCGAGAAGATTACCTTTTTGGTAAACCAGCAGAAGATAAGTCTATCCTATTTTACTTTCGTTGTACCGTCGGGGAGAGCAGGGTTTTGTCCATTGTTTTTGGAACCAGTTTTTTCTAAAGCAGTTTTGACAAGTCGCGATGTCAACTTCAGGGAGAGCGAATGGGGGTCAGGAGTGCTCTGAATTTAACTCTCATACTTTGTCACCTCCTGGCGCAAGGAGGGCCTTGTTTGAGCCCAGGGGGGAGGAAGGTAACATTAATAATGTTAACCTACAACGGGAATTCGTTCAATCTGAACATTCCAGTATGCTCGCCGGGAATCATCAGATTATTACGAAAGCTGAGATTCACGGGAGAGGCAATGACGGGCTGCCAGGGGAAAACTCAGCAGGGAAAGCAGCTGACAATAGATAGAGCACACCTAATGCGCCTGCTCCTTTCAACCCTTCGGTGAGTCAACGTCCTGTGCATGTTAGGCCACAGATTGATCTGGATAACATTGAGAATTATTCAGAAAGTGAAGTGGAAGACCAAGTTGAATATTCCACGCCGTCTAATGTTCTCGCTGGCGGCAGGGGATTCAGGGCTAGTTCCACGCATCAGGGGGGCGATGGCCGTCAACAGGGACCTTTGCAAAATAATCCTCCTTATGATCGCCTTTTACGGAGAATTCGGACTCTTGAAGAGGCACGACTCAGACTCCAGAGGGAGATGGATGTTCGGGAACTAAAGGTCGTTGAAGAGAGGCAACGCCGTGAGGAGTCCGAAAAACAAAGGAATGAGTACAGGGTACTCGTGGAAGATGCTTACGAGGAGCAGATGAATCAGCGGAACAGGAGTTCGCCTTCGGATTTTTTGGATTTAAAGGGCGCACTCTATTCAATAAAGGTCTTCACTGGGGACGGTCCGGACAAATTGGATTGTTTCTTAGATTCCATCGCCAGCGCTAGAAGATTAATTCGTCCAGGTTTGGAAAATCAACTGTTAGATGGAATTTTGGGAAGTAAATTGGAAAGTGCTGCGCATAAACAAATGAAGCATCGCACGGTAAAAACATTCGAGCAGCTGAAAAGTGAATTAGAATCACTTTTTGGGAAGACTCGGAATGTCGTCGGCCTGCAAGCTGAGTTCAGCAAATTGCAACAACGCGAGAATGAGGACGTTGGAAAATTCGTCCAGCGCATGGAGGAGGACACGACGGATTATTTGAATGGGCTATTGGGTCTTCATCCAGAACTCTCGCAGGGGGAGAAGGAAGCAGCTACGAAGGTCTTGAAAACTATGGCGAAATTGGTGTTTGAATAAGGATTGCGGGGTCCACTTCAAATTCTGGTGAGAGCAAATCACTATAAAACACTCCATGACTCTTGCACTGGAGCTGTAGATCTAGAAAAAACCATTTCTGGAAATACCAAGAGCAACGGTGGGAGAAACTTTGGACAAAATCGGAATTCTTTTGGAGGCGGCCAAATTTCCATGGGTCGTCAGTTTACTGGAAGCTGTTTTTCTTGCGGTCAAACGGGTCATCTTGCGAAGGATTGTGGAAATTCGCAAGGAGGGCAACGAAAATCACTGCCAGTCCCGACAGAGCGTCGTAGTATCAACGCATTCGGCTCTGTTTGTCAATAATGCAAATATGCGGGCCACGATTTTGCTGACTGTCATAAATTGAAGAGAAAACTGGGGCTAACTGAGACATCGAAAGTGAGTTTCGGGGCGATGAAACAATTTATCTCAGATTCGAATAAATTTGTGCCTGGGCGAAAACAAAATAATGCACAAAATAATAATGGTGCCAAGGATAAGAATAATGCGGAAGGAGGAAATAAAACTCTTCCACTACCGGTCGGCGCTTATCAAATTATGATGGTGCGGACTACGGAGGTAAACGGAGAACGGGTCACCGATAAGCAGTCATGATAGCTCCAGTTCTGCCGGCGTAAATAAAGACGCAGATTTTACTCTCAGCTGATGAATTGAAACAATCTCCGTTTTTTTTAACAGATTCGGGAGCTAAGGCGTCTCTAATTAAAATCAACAAATTGATTGAGGAAGCAGAGATAACGCCAGGGCGGCGACTTTTGAGAGGAATTTCAAATCAGGACGTCGCAACACTGGGGGAAGTGATTCTTTATCTACAAGTGGGTAAGGAAATTTTGGGACATAAATTTCAAGTTATTCCGGAGAATTTTCCATGTGTTGGGGGAATTCTAGGAGAGGATTTCCTGGCGTCTCCAAGTTTGAAAGTTGAGATAATTCACGGGAAATCTTTAAAGATTAATGGTCATCGTTTTTATCTGTTCGAGGATAAGGAACCTACGAGGTTAAAAGCTAGAACAGAGACTTTGGTTCAAATGCCAACATGCAGCAAAGGGACAGGGATTGTTCCTAAGATGAAGCTGGAGAAAGGCGTTTTCGTGGGAGAATGCTTGACGGAAGTCGTGAATGGTTTCGTCAACGTGTGTGTAATCAATACCAATGATACGGACCAGTTCGTTAACTTACCAGTGGTCGAGTTGGAGAAACTAGCCACTGGGATCGAAGTCATGATGCTGCGAAATTCGTATAAAGGCGAAAGAAAAGATCGCATAAAATTGTTGCATGAAAATCTGTGGATTGAGCATCTGAACCAGGAAGAACGGGACAGTTTGGTGGAGATTTTGGAGCAATTCAACGCCATTGTGCAGTTGCCGGGGGATGCTCCAGACGTAACAGATCATCTGGAACATGAGATTCCGTTGAAACCAGGGACTGTTCCAATTAACGTTCGACCTCTTCGATTGCCGCAATCGCAAGAGGGGGAGGTCGATCGTCAAATGAAAAAGATGCTGCGGAACGGAGTGGTCCGACCAAGCAGAAGTCCATGGAATGCACCTTTATTGGTCGTTCCAAAAAAGATGGATGCGTCGGGGAAATTTAAATTCCGAGTTGTTGTTGATTTTAGACGACTGAATGACGTCACATTGTTGGTCCATTACCGGTCACGGAAGCTGGAAATAAATATATTCTCACGTTTCAGGACGCTTTAACGAAATTCAGGAGGGCAATTCCAATTCCGGACCAAGAGGCCAATATCGTTGGGCGCGCATTTGCGGAGAAAATCGTGTGTGAATATGGGACACCACGGAAATTACTTACCGATAAAGGTCCGAATTTTGTTGGTGAGGTTTTCAAGAACGTCTGTAAATTGCTGAAAATAAAGAAAATACAGACTACTGCGTATCATCCGCAAACGAACGGAATTGTCGAGAGATCTCATCGCACTCTTGCTGAATTTTTAAGGAGTTTCATTGTGGAGGATCAGACGGATTGGGACACATGGCTTCCGTATGCGATGTTCGCATATAACAGGACTCCTCATTCAGCGACTAAAATGACGCCATTTGAGCTGATATTCGGTAGACGTGCCGAGTTACCAACAGCTGTCAAACAGCCCTCGCGTTTGACGTATTGTTACGATGATTTTGCAGAGGAACTTCGAGAGGGATTGCGAGCAGCACACCAGGAAGCGAAGGAGAAACTCGACGCAGGCAAGGAAAAGTCGAAAGTGCAGTATGACAAAAATGCTGAGGAAATGGAATTTCAAGTTGGAGACAAAGTACTGATGAAGAACGAGGTTCTGCGCCGACGGCGCTCCAAAACGCTTTCCCAACCCTGGATTGGGCCGTATGAGATAGTCGAGAGAAATTCTGATGTGAATTACACCATCAGATATGGCAACAAAAAAAGGACTCAGAGGGTACATGTTAATAGACTGCGTCCATTTATAGTCGCATGACTATATGGACCCCAGCCTCGGAGTGAATTGAAACAGACACAAATTTCATTGGAAAATAGAGAAATTTTAATTTCAATGAAAATGGGGGACTTACAAATTATTTATAAAATTTCAGTAAACTTTTTGTATAAGTTATTGACGCAAACTCTGGCCGTATGTGAAGTCGGGGTACCGCAGATGCCAGCCCCAGCCAAGATAAAAGAGTGTTGGACTGAAGAAGATGTAATTCCGGCAATGGGGACCGGTGGTCTCCGATCGCTCCAACCATTGAGGTACGTGGCACGGCTGGGGGGCGGGGGTCTCACCGTACAGAAGACGAAGATTGAAAATATCTTCGAGGTTATCAGCGATCACTTTGAGTCNCAATGGGGACAGGTGGTCTCCGATCGCTCCAACCATTGAGGTACGTGGCACGGCTGGAGGGCGGGGGTCTCGCCGTACAGAAGACGAAGTTTGAAAATATCTTCGACGTCATCAGCGATCACTTTGAGTTCCCACAAGGCGTTAAGATCCATTCGCCTTTGATTCCTCCATCGAGCAATGAGCTTGCGGTAGCCATGGTTGACGTATCCATGGCGATAGGGATAAGTGGAGGCCTGCAACAGGAAGAAAAGGGACGTTTCAGGCACATGGTGAAGACAGAAAATGCCGAGAAAATTCAGGGGAGAGGAATTCAAAATCTACTGACCAGGTATGAGAACATGGACGCGTCGATTGAATGGCGTAGTTACGGATGTCCACGAGATTTCGCAGCTCTAGCCCTTGGACGCCTCACAGTTCGAGACACGGAGGGTCTGCCAGCCCTACGAGGGCAATCACGAGTACGGTGGCCTTCCAAGCCACAATCGATGCACGATAGTTCACACTCACGAGCAAGATGCCCCAATCGGTTGCACGTGAAACATCTCCTCGAATCCATTTTCGGGTTTTTCCTGTTAACTTCGTTAATTGGAGCTGCAGAGAGAACTGTGACAATTTTTGAGCGCACCGCGTTTTTGTATTCGAGGGTGCAGCGTCAACAAACATGGCCGCCAACGAGCCAAAGACGGAGTCCCCATCACCCGGTGTCAATATGTTCTCGGAGTTCAAGAGCCTTTGGTTTTACAAAACTCTTGGAATCAGCATTTTTGTTTCCTGCGTTGCTCATGCTAGGAAGCATAACGGCTCAAGTGCAGGGGGAGGAGGTGCATGCGATCGAAAAGTTCGTTTACAAGCCCGGAATTTATTTTGAGCCAATTGGGAAAATGGATCTCAGCACCCAGGTTTGGTCCATAGCTGCGAGTACAGATGTCTCACCGTGGCTAACGAGGGCTGACCAACTTCAAGAACATCTGAGCCACACAAAAGAGCTTTTCGCAAGAGCAGGTCCATAGCGAACCAACTTCCGACTCATTGTGGACCAGTTGATCAACGAATTCGCGGAAACAAGAGACGTCATTACTGGACTATTGGGTTTAAACGACGCAAGCAAAAAGCGTCGAGGCCTTATAGACGGTTTGGGCACTGTTGCCAAATCGCTGTTTGGAACTATGGACGCTCAGGACGCCCACGAGATATTCGAGAGGCTTGCACACCTGGAAAGTGGAGTCAAGGGGACTTTGGATAGTTCCAGGAAGCAACTGGAGGTTGTCAACTCAACACTCTTCCAGTTGGGACACACGGAGGAAATAATCAAGGAGAATGAGGACATTTTGCTGAAATCAATGCAGCTAATAAAAGAAGAGAATTTGCAGGTAGCTCATAGACAAAATATAGAGGAACATCTGTTAGTCCTAGAAGCCATCTACAGAGGAGTAAGGGAAGACGCCGTGAAAATAAAAAAACTCTTGACCGAATCCAGAGGTTTGATATTGGGAACCGGAGTTTTCACGGAGAC
>NW_021680737.1:76831-77199 GCF_001412515.2 Diachasma alloeum
TTTCAACCACGAGTATTTTTGGATTCGGTACGAGAATTCTCACTTTGACGGAAGTACCGCTGGTTGACTTCCAGGCATTCGACGTTATGCTGACGCATGGGATTTCAGTGCGGTCGTCGAACGGGTATCACTCATACGTGGAGACGACGAGTGAGCTACTACTGATGATGCACGGGCCGACGCAACAATACGTGCCAATGACCTCGGAGCATTTGGGAAACTGCAAGGAAATTCAGGGGCAATATTTATGCACCGAGTCGTTACCAGTACAACTGACGCGGGACTTAAGCCCTTGTGAAGTTCAAATGTATTTGAACCCAGGGAAAATGCCGGATGTATGCACGATTAGGCATTTGCAGCTAAACCGC
>NW_021680737.1:93136-125588 GCF_001412515.2 Diachasma alloeum
ACCAACTTCAAGAACATCTGAGCCACACAAAAGAGCTTTTCGCAAGAGCAGGTCCATAGCGAACCAACTTCCGACTCATTGTGGACCAGTTGATCAACGAATTCGCGGAAACAAGAGACGTCATTACTGGACTATTGGGTTTAAACGACGCAAGCAAAAAGCGTCGAGGCCTTATAGACGGTTTGGGCACTGTTGCCAAATCGCTGTTTGGAACTATGGACGCTCAGGACGCCCACGAGATATTCGAGAGGCTTGCACACCTGGAAAGTGGAGTCAAGGGGACTTTGGATAGTTCCAGGAAGCAACTGGAGGTTGTCAACTCAACACTCTTCCAGTTGGGACACACGGAGGAAATAATCAAGGAGAATGAGGACATTTTGCTGAAATCAATGCAGCTAATAAAAGAAGAGAATTTGCAGGTAGCTCATAGACAAAATATAGAGGAACATCTGTTAGTCCTAGAAGCCATCTACAGAGGAGTAAGGGAAGACGCCGTGAAAATAAAAAAACTCTTGACCGAATCCAGAGGTTTGATATTGGGAACCGGAGTTTTCACGGAGACCAGCCTAGTCGCTCTTCTCCGCACAGCGAAACTACCAAAGTGATTGAGTTTTCCCTTCGACGTAGTAGTAGGTGGAATGCATAGATTACAAGAGATTTCAACCACGAGTATTTTTGGNCGAATCCAGAGGTTTGATATTGGGAACCGGAGTTTTCATGGAGACTAGCCTAGTCGCTCTTCTCCGCACAGCGAAACTACCAAAGTGATTGAGTTTTCCCTTCGAGGTAGTAGTAGGTGGAATGCATAGATTACAAGAGGTTTCAACCACGAGTATTTTTGGATTCGGTACGAGAATTCTCACTTTGACGGAAGTACCGCTGGTTGACTTCCAGGCATTCGACGTTATGCTGACGCATGGGATTTCAGTGCGGTCGTCGAACGGGTATCACTCATACGTGGAGACGACGAGTGAGCTACTACTGATGATGCACGGGCCGACGCAACAATACGTGCCAATGACCTCGGAGCATTTGGGAAACTGCAAGGAAATTCAGGGGCAATATTTATGCACCGAGTCGTTACCAGTACAACTGACGCGGGACTTAAGCCCTTGTGAAGTTCAAATGTATTTGAACCCAGGAAAAATGCCGGATGTATGCACGATTAGGCATTTGCAGCTAAACCGCTTGCTGCTAATAAAAATGAAGAGAAATAACGCATGGTTCTACGTAGCTCCTGAGGCCGAGGTTATCACGATAACGTGCGGAGATAAAGAAACCAGAGACGTTCTTCAAGACTTGGGCATTCTACAAGTACCAGACTTTTGTGGAGTGGTCACTGCAGATTTCAGCGTTAAAGGCTGAAAGTCATTCGGAACAGAATTGAATTCTCGTTTTCAACCGAAGTTGAATCTGACGCTGGATGACAACATCGCAGGGAGACTCAATCAAGTAAATAGAAGCTTGAGTGACGTACAACTGTCCAACGTAGTTGGGAATGTGAAGGAATTAAAGAGCCTGGAGGTGCAGCTGGAGACCATGAAGGAGGACCTGACCGAGCAGAAGAAAGAATTCAACACGAGCCCAGGGATGCGTAGTTACCGCGAGTACCTAACTCATCCGTTATCAATTTTCACCTTGACAGTGGTGATAACGTTCATCACTGCGGGATTCCTGATTTGTTGGTGGTATAAAAGGTCTAGGAGGCCGTGGCTGACGCCCAAGAGAGAATCATCGCTTGAAGCGACAGTCATCGAGGGCTGATTAGATTAAGGAAGAATTGTAAACGATGTATTGAAATGTATATAATCAGAGAAGAAAATTATCAAACTGATAATTTTCTTCCCCCTACAGGGAGGGATGTTATGCCCCACAAAGTGGAGCATAATTACTCAATCATTCCGAAAAATGAGCGAACAAATGTAGCACATATTTCGGAATACAAACATAGAATTAAGCAATTGTATACTTACTCAGAGTATACGTGTATTATAAANGGGGCAATATTTATGCACCGAGTCGTTACCAGTACAACTGACGCGGGACTTAAGCCCTTGTGAAGTTCAAATGTATTTGAACCCAGGAAAAATGCCGGATGTATGCACGATTAGGCATTTGCAGCTAAACCGCTTGCTGCTAATAAAAATGAAGAGAAATAACGCATGGTTCTACGTAGCTCCTGAGGCCGAGGTTATCACGATAACGTGCGGAGATAAAGAAACCAGAGACGTTCTTCAAGACTTGGGCATTCTACAAGTACCAGACTTTTGTGGAGTGGTCACTGCAGATTTCAGCGTTAAAGGCTGAAAGTCATTCGGAACAGAATTGAATTCTCGTTTTCAACCGAAGTTGAATCTGACGCTGGATGACAACATCGCAGGGAGACTCAATCAAGTAAATAGAAGCTTGAGTGACGTACAACTGTCCAACGTAGTTGGGAATGTGAAGGAATTAAAGAGCCTGGAGGTGCAGCTGGAGACCATGAAGGAGGACCTGACCGAGCAGAAGAAAGAATTCAACACGAGCCCAGGGATGCGTAGTTACCGCGAGTACCTAACTCATCCGTTATCAATTTTCACCTTGACAGTGGTGATAACGTTCATCACTGCGGGATTCCTGATTTGTTGGTGGTATAAAAGGTCTAGGAGGCCGTGGCTGACGCCCAAGAGAGAATCATCGCTTGAAGCGACAGTCATCGAGGGCTGATTAGATTAAGGAAGAATTGTAAACGATGTATTGAAATGTATATAATCAGAGAAGAAAATTATCAAACTGATAATTTTCTTCCCCCTACAGGGAGGGATGTTATGCCCCACAAAGTGGAGCATAATTACTCAATCATTCCGAAAAATGAGCGAACAAATGTAGCACATATTTCGGAATACAAACATAGAATTAAGCAATTGTATACTTACTCAGAGTATACGTGTATTATAAAACGCGTATATTCGCATTAATAAGTAAGCCAGTGGATCATGCATCAGCATTTCCACTGGGCTCAATCGCATGGTGTTATCGTAACACCACACAGATATGAGGCAATGGCCAGGACGTCATAGCCTCTCGTTGTCATAAATACTCGAGAGACTGATGGCTCTGGGCTCTAGAACATTGGGCGCACTTGGGCTCTAGAACATTCCATCGGGACCGGGAAAATTAGCTTCTCAAGTGCGAGAACAGTCCTGATTTCATCTGAGGCCCAGGAAAATCAGCTTCTCGAATCATCGAGAACTGCCTTGGTCCTCATTCGAACATTCCAAATTATTAATATCCTTGAATATTTGTTTCTTTTAGTTGTGTGAGAATTACCTAGAAGAGAAATAAAAATAAAAGAGTTTTGTCGACATCGCTTGTCCTTTGTTCTCTTCGTCCACCAATCCAAATTGTTCTAACAGACGTCAATAGTGGAACAAGCAAGGACAATGTCGATTTCTTTTCGTTTGTAGTTTTGACCGCCCAATAACCCGTTTCCACCCGAAATCCATCCCTCTCTCCATAACCTAGCACACGGAGCGACCCAGGGGCCGTGACCTTTCCCCGAAAATCTAGTTTTCTCCTTTTTTGAGTACGTTTTAGATGATTTTGAGTGAGTAGGAATTGTTTTATCAATTTTTCTGGTTTTGGAATTCCGGATAAAAATTACTTAGCACCCATAATTTTTGAGTTTTTGAGCTTAACTAGATTCAGAGGAAGAAGGGCAAAGGTAATAGGCATTTTTAACCCCATGCGAAAATGTCACGTTGCGCTTTGTCGCACACCTACGAACCATCGGCTGACGTCTCCTGGCACACGCAAATACCAGTCCTTGGGGCGCAAAATGCTAACACTTTTTAAACACGAATATTCGACGTTATTTTATATTTCTTGATTCCCTATTTTACTGCGAGTAATATTTGCCACGTTCGTGTCCTCATACTATCCGAATCAAGAGGCATTTCATGACGTTATTTTGGGGCATAATAGCCGGGTTATTGCGATGGGTTTTTTTTTACTCTTGTGGTTGGCCAGTCCTCGCCTTCGGTTCAAACGCTAACGCCCCGCTAACGCCAAAATACCATTTCGATCATGTGACGAACAATATGTTTTGTTGCAACAGATGTAGGCAGCGATTCACAGACGCGTAGCATACCCACATCTTTCTATATTTCATTTCGTAAAATGATGAATTTTCAAAATTTTCCAGTTTGTTTTTACTGAATTATATATATCTCAGATTTGATGAAATTCGTTTCTTTATTTTTTACATTTATTTTCAATTTTGTTTTGTTTACTCATATAATTGAGAATGGATTGTAAGTTAGAAAAGAATTTGAAAAAATATACAAACCCCATCTTAGGCTAGCGGGCATAACATACGTCCTCAACTCACCGCATCACTGTTAAAAGTGAGGACGCTCCAGGCAAAAAAGATTTTTTGACACTGTTGCTACGTTTACTTTCTGACGAAAAGTGCCTTTACGCCAAGTCTTTCCGTTTACTTGTAAACGAAAAAGACACAGTTCGGTCACTCGTTGAACGTAACATCACTGTCAAAATAGTATATTTCGATACGAGTAAGACGGAATTTTCATGAATGTGAAGTTATCGCTCCGAGGCGAAGCCGAGTGTTGCCAATCACACTCGTGGAAATTTCCGTCTCACATGTGTTGAACAATATTTTTTGACAGTGATGTTGAACAATACTGTTAAGAAATATTATTCGACACATGTGAGATAGGAATTTTCAGCTCGTGTGATTGACAGCCCTCGACTTCGCCTCGGACCCCCAGCTTCACACTCATAATAATTTCGCTCACTCGTATCGAAATGTGCTATTTTATTATAATGACCAGAGGCAGGGATTCACGGACATGTAGCGAAATATTGTTCGGCACCCGCCCGGAAAAAAATTTCCTAGCTCGCCTTCGGCTCGGATTGCGAAATCATATTCGCCAAAAAGTTTTTTACGGCCTAACTATGAAAGGAACTAATATGTTCTTCCATGGGAGGACATGACAACTGAAAACCAGCTCATTATAAGAGGTTTTTTTCGCCAATTATCAGTATTCAGGAGCACGAATGTAATTAAAAAAAGAATAATAATTTAGAATTGGCGCTCAACCATTTTTCTCGAGATTTATGAATTATTCCGAGTCCAATGAATTACATACAGAGTGCATGTATCGATTTACCATTGACCGCCATATCTGGACGATAAATATCAACGCGGGGCGGGGCGACGAGAAAGGGGTACCAGTAACTCCATACGGGCCTTAAATATTTTTGCTATTATCAATAATGGCTTGTATCATCAGAAACTAGTAGAGAGATACAAAAACGAAAAAACGGAAATGCATTGCCAGTTCCTGTGCTTTTTCAGATAAATTCAACAAACCAGAATTCTCATATTTGTATGCATTTTTTTCTTCGATTCTAATGAATTCGTGAATGGATGAATTGCAAAGATTTGAACGTCATTTGATGAAGACTATTAATGAAAATATGGTAATCATTGCGATAAATAAAATGTTGAGTTTATGGGATTCATTATAATAAATAGATTACGTCAAGACGCTAGAATAGTCTTTACATCGACAAAGAAAATAATTGAATAAATATGAAACGGAAGTTAGGGAAAAAAACTTATCTGAAAATGATTGCAATATGGCTAGTAGGGATGTTCCGCGATAGGTTTATTACAGTACTATTATTGCTACTATTGGCTTGGTACAGTTTCCTTGCGGTAGACGTATGGAGAATCCAGTTTGATTGGATAGATTCGTGCCTTGGTATAATCATAATCTCTGTAGGATTTTATGCTGATAGAGTTTTCATAAGTACGGTTATCCTGGTGCCAAAAGTGGCGAAAATTAATAACGCAAAAAATAATAATCTGTCATACATCTTCTGTTTACGGTTTTTTTTCATTGTTCAACCATATATTCTGGGAACGCCTGCGCTACAATGCAAGACCAAATAGAAATCTTGAATATAATAAATCTGTTGTCCATTATTGGGGCGCTGTTCATGCAAAAACTACTGAATGGATTTCAATGGTATTTTTACTATTACATACTTTAGGGTCGCCAATCGGCTTTAGGTTACAAGTAAGGCCAGAGAGTTCCTTTACGGAAACGGTAGATTAGGCCAAGTTAGCATCAAATAGTGATTTGAAGTGAACGATAAATAGGGAGGGAAAAAAATTTGAAAAACATCCTTACATCTTACATTAGAACATCCCTGAAGTTGAAAAAGAACTCTCGGTTTTCCCCCAAAACCCTAAAGAAAGCCTAGACTCATCCCGAGAGTTGAAAAAGAACTCTCGATTTTGTCCCCAAGACCCTAAAGAAAACCTAGACTCATCCCTAAAATTGAAAAAGAACACTCGGTTTTCCCCCAAAACCCTAAAGAAAGCCTAGACTCATCCCGAAAGTTAAAAAATAACTCTCTATTTTACCCCCAAAAGCCTAAAGAAAACCTAGACTCATCCCTAAAATTGAAAAAGAACACTCGGTTTTCCCCCAAAACCCTAAAGAAAGCCTAGACTCATCCCGAAAGTTAAAAAATAACTCTCTATTTTACCCCCAAAAGCCTAAAGAAAACCTAGACTCATCCCGAAATTTAAAAAGGAACTCTCGGTTCTCTCGGTTTATTTTCTCGAAATAAATTTTTAATTTTTTTTTCACTTGTTTTTCAAATAAGAAAAGAATACACATGGTATGATGAAAAAACTTAGAAATTTTATCTCGAGAAATTTCTATAGAAAAGATCCCAATAGAAAAAGTTGTATAGAAAAACCAATTTTCTATTGATTTTTTTCTACAAAATATTTTCAATAGAAACGGCAAAAAAGTAATAGATTTTCCAATAGAAGTTCAATAGAATTCCTTTGCGAATGTGCTTGGTTTTTCTATTAAATTTTTTCGTACGTGTAAACTCTGGAAAATTCCTGGAAAATTGAGTCTAGGTAATCTCTGGGAAGGTGAGTCTGGGTTAACTCTGGGTTTGATTCATCAGAATCAAACCCAGATTCTTTGATTTCTCAGGTTCTCTGTGTTTTTCATCAGAAACATTCCATACCGACGTCGGTGGCCGAAGCGGCTAGGTGCGAGCCTAGTGTGCGAAAGGTTGTGAGTTCGATTCCCCGTGGAACCGAGTTTTTCAACCGGAGACTCCGGCGAGCGGGAGGTCACTAATATAGTGACCGCCTGTACGGGCATGGGTTTTCTGTGGTTTCCCATGCTACTCCTATGTTCTATAGGAGTGCGAATGCGGTGCAGTGTAGAATCCACAGTCGCATGGATAGGGTTGGATAGGGCCGATTAGCCAATCAGAGGGTAGAAAGGGCCGGAATATATATAAAAAAAAAAGAAACATTCCATATAAATGTATAGATACAATCGATTGGTGTATCCAATTTATTTATGAAGATTTCTACACAAAAATTCCTCGTCGTTAATTTTCCAATTTTTCTTCAATTCATTGTTTTATTTTTATCTAGCAGTGAAAGATAGCCAAAATGTTCAGCGGATTGATTCAATCCGGAAAGTCGATTTGATTCGAGTACTGGGACTTGATCTAAGTAGGAAGATACTTGATTCAAGTAGGACAAATACTAGATTCAAGTGGGAAAAATACTCGAATCAGGTAGAAAATTTTCGAGTTTTCCAGCGGAAAAACAAATTCGAGTAAGTGGAGCCTACAGAGATTTAGTTATTGGAATAAATTTGGGGGCACCCCACGATGCTACAAAAAAATCAGGAACCCCGGAGAGGCCTGACGGACCAACCCGAGAGTTGGGATTCTAGGTTTTTCCCGTAGACCTAGAATGAGCTCGTAACCTAGAGTTTTTCTATGTTTTCTCTGAAGTCTTGGGGGCAAAACCCAGAGTTCTTTTTTAACTTTAGGAATGGGTCTAGGTTTTCTTTAGGCTCTTGGGGGCAAAACCGAGAGTTATTTTTCAACTTTCGGGATGAGTCTAGGCTTTCTTTCGGGTTTTGGGGGAAAACCGAAAGTTCTTTTTCTACTTTAGGGACGGGTCTAGGTTTTCTTTAGGGTCTTGAAGGTAAAACCGAGAGTTATTTTTTGACTTTAGGGATGGGTCTAGGTTTTCTTTACGGTCTTGGGGGAAAACCGAGAGTTCTTTTTCAACTTTAGGGATGAGTCTAGGCTTTCTTTAGGGTCTTGGGCAAAACCGAGAGTTCTTTTTCAACTGNCTACACAAAAATTCCTCGTCGTTAATTTTCCAATTTTTCTTCAATTCATTGTTTTATTTTTATCTAGCAGTGAAAGATAGCCAAAATGTTCAGCGGATTGATTCAATCCGGAAAGTCGATTTGATTCGAGTACTGGGACTTGATCTAAGTAGGAAGATACTTGATTCAAGTAGGACAAATACTAGATTCAAGTGGGAAAAATACTCGAATCAGGTAGAAAATTTTCGAGTTTTCCAGCGGAAAAACAAATTCGAGTAAGTGGAGCCTACAGAGATTTAGTTATTGGAATAAATTTGGGGGCACCCCACGATGCTACAAAAAAATCAGGAACCCCGGAGAGGCCTGACGGACCAACCCGAGAGTTGGGATTCTAGGTTTTTCCCGTAGACCTAGAATGAGCTCGTAACCTAGAGTTTTTCTATGTTTTCTCTGAAGTCTTGGGGGCAAAACCCAGAGTTCTTTTTTAACTTTAGGAATGGGTCTAGGTTTTCTTTAGGCTCTTGGGGGCAAAACCGAGAGTTATTTTTCAACTTTCGGGATGAGTCTAGGCTTTCTTTCGGGTTTTGGGGGAAAACCGAAAGTTCTTTTTCTACTTTAGGGACGGGTCTAGGTTTTCTTTAGGGTCTTGAAGGTAAAACCGAGAGTTATTTTTTGACTTTAGGGATGGGTCTAGGTTTTCTTTACGGTCTTGGGGGAAAACCGAGAGTTCTTTTTCAACTTTAGGGATGAGTCTAGGCTTTCTTTAGGGTCTTGGGCAAAACCGAGAGTTCTTTTTCAACTGTAGGGATGAGTCTAGGTTTTCTTTAGGGTCTTGGGGGCAAAACCGAGAGTTCGTTTTCAACTTTGGGGATGAGTCTAGGTTTTCTTGAGGATCTTGGGGGCACAACCGAGAGTTATTTTTTAACTTTAGGGATCATTCTATGTTATCTCTGAGGTATTGGGGCAAAACCAAGCGTTATTTTTTAACTTTAGGGATGAGTCTAGGCTTTCTTTAGAGTCTTGGGGCAAAACCGCGAATTATTTTTTAACTTTAAGGATTATTCTGTTATCTCTGAAGTATTGGGGCGAAACCGAGAGTTATTTTTTAACTTTAGGGATGGGTCTAGGCTTTCTTTAGGGTCTTGGGGGGAAACCGACAGGCCTTTTTCAACTTTAGGGATGAGGCTAGGCTTCCTTTAGGGTCTTGGGGCAAAACCGAGAGTTATTTTTCAACTTTAGGGATGAATCTAGGTTTTCTTTAGGGTCTTGGGGGCAAAACCGAGAGTTATTTTTCAACTTTCGGGATGATTCTAGGCTTTCTTTAGGGTTTTGGGGGAAAACCGAGAGGGCTTTTTCAACTTTAAGGATGAGTCTAGGTTTTCTTTGGGGTCTTAGGGGTAAAACCGAGAGTTTTTTTTTAACTTTCGGGATGAGTCTAGGCTTTCTTTAGGGTTTTGGGGGGAAAACCGAGAGTTCTTTTTCAACTTTAGGGATGTTCTAATGTAAGATGTAAGGATGTTTTTCAACTTTTTTTCCCTCCCTATTTATCGCTCACTTCAAATCACTATTTGACGCCAACTTCGCCTTATCTACCGTTTCCATAAAGGAACTCTCCGGCCTTAGTTATAAGTTATTGGCCTATGGTACATAATTTAGTATGCACCGTAGAAACTTCCCGAAAATTCGAGTTTTCAACAATATTTTTAAGATGTGTACAAAAGTTTGCATAAAGTTCTTTCTCAAAATTATGGTGAAATATTGCCCAGATGTCTTCGGATAATTAATTGAAAATCAGTCATTTTCGAGGCCAATTCTTTGGTCATTACGTCACGAAAACGGTCAGATAACGCTTCATTGGTCGAAAAAGAAGAGAGTGGGGAGTTATCGTCCCCCATTGGCGAAGGCGTACCTCAAGATTGAGTCAGGTCGGCTCGAGCCATTCTGTGATTGGTCCAGCGCTCGACTATCTATGTGAGGTCATTAAAGAGTTCAAAGCATTTGAAATTTTCAATTTTTAACGATTAATTATTAATTAATGAACAATATTTCAAACGTTTGTGAATGAAAAATGAAATATTCAGATCCTAAACTTGATGGCAAATCATCAAGGAGAATGCTTTCAGATTACTGCTGGGGTCTATTTAATTCAAGTGAAGCTACCCACAAGAAGAAAGCCTCTTACCTCTCAAAAGGGGTTTCTTGATTATAATGATTGTTTTTAATATTATTTGCCGTTAGAAGGACGGTGGCGATATACAGCAGTATATATGGGACATTCCATGTCAACTCAGCCACCCCGGATTTTTTTTTGTCTACAAAAAATGATTTTATTGGCGCATTTCGAACTACTATATGGGGTATTCCATGTGAACTCACCCAGGTCAAAACCCTCACCATCGCCAATCATATTGCCGATTTTTCCTGTGGTTGTATATGCAAAAATATGACTTGTCAAATTTTTTCAGATTTTTTGAGGCATCCTGTGGGCAGCCATGTTTTTTTGCAAGTTTTATCTTCAAATGCCTGTAACTTCCGTAAAAATCAACCGATTTGAGTTTTTTTTACAAAATGTGCGTCTTCGAACACACTTTCCATATAAAAATATGCCAATTTTTTTCAATTCGTTCTTCCATCGATTTCCTCAGAAAAACCTCAAAAAACTTCAAAAAACGAGTCGTTTTCAAAGTTGGACCCTTTTTATATTTTTCAAAAAATTTCAGTGAATATATTGCACCAAAATAAAATTTTTCACCAAAAGCCAAAGTGGGATCTCTATTAGAACACACCACTGGAAAAGATTTATTGTTAACGAATTTTCAAAAAATCATCAAATTGTTCCAGATTCGAATATAATGCAGTGATTCTTCAGGCTGTAAATTCAAATAATGCTTCTGCGTTCAAATGCGAAAGGAATTTTGAAATTTTTGAAATTTTTCATCACGGATTCATATATTCAAATTGGAAATGACGGCCACGAAATGGGAAGTCCACTCTGGCCTTTGGTGACAAATTTTGTTTTGGTCCAATATATTCACTACAATTTTTTGAAAAACATAAAAAGGGACCAACTTTGAAAACGACTCGTTTTTTGAAGTTTTTTGAGGTTTTTCTGAGGAAATCGATGGAAGAACGAATTGAAAAAAATTGGCATATTTTTATATGGAAAGTGTGTTCGAAGACGCACATTTTGTAAAAAAAACTCAAATCGGTTGATTTTTACGGAAGTTACAGGCATTTGAAGATAAAACTTGCAAAAAAACATGGCTGTCCACAGGATGCCTCAAAAAATCTGAAAAAATTTGAGAAGTCATATTTTTCCATATACAACCACAGGAAAAATCGGCAATATGATTGGCGATGGTGAGGGTTTTGACCTGGGTGAATTCACATGGAATACCCCATATATAGGCAGTATTCCTGCCAAATTTCATTGCCTCATGATTTTTTGTTTCTGAGATAATGACCACCAAACTTTAAATTTTCAAAAATTCATAACTTTTGAATGGCGCATCCGATTCGAACAAATAAAAAAAGAAAATTTTTGTTTTCGTTCATACTTTCAGGAAAAAAATATTTCATAGGCGTGAAGAAGCTTCTACACCGATTTTTCGATGAATTTTTACGTTTTTATTTTTTTTCGGCTCCAGGGCCGTCCGGTAGTCGACTGGAATTTTTTTTTTCAGATTGAGGACGTTTATATATGATGTAAAAAAAATACGCCAATATGGGAGAGACAACCAGTGCACCGGAGAAAATGTTTGTTTCCTAAACTTTCGTGTTTTTCCCCTTTCTAGGGGAGCTGCCTCGTCTTTATCAAAAAATTGATATTTCAATCCATATCTTTGATGAATATGAGTTAGGAAAGAGATTCATCACGATAGAAGAGAGAAACAATGCGTCAGAAAAAAAATTTTCTCTGAAATTTTTGAGTTTTTTCGCTATCTATGAGAGCCACCCAAAGAAACAAACGCGTCAATCAATATTTTTTCCTCATAACGATGAAAAGGAAAGCCATCATGGAAGAGACAAGCGGTACACCAGAAAAATGTGATTTCTTCGCAATTTTCTCATTTTTTCTCCTTTTCTCTTTTTCTTCTTCTTTTCAATCTTTTTTTTGCTTCTTTCACCTTTCAATCGACAGTTTTCCCTTCTGCTAGATGTAAGGGACTATCAACAACACTATAAACCTCTTTCGAAAGACAAAGTACTCATCCAAAGAACTGCGAAACATGGAAAAACAAGTTTTATTCTACTGTAACGACCTTTTTATATTTTTACAATAAGAGGCTATTATTTACAGTCTCCAACTACCACTTGCCCAATGGCACCAATTTACCATACATCTATTCATCACGATTACTGTTTTCTAAGTGCTTTCCCTTTTGTTGCTGTTGTTTGTTTTCGTTTCGGAAAAAGTTCTTGGTTTTCCGCAGCCGAATATCGTTTCATTAACAATTACTCTCCCGGTTTTGGAATGAAACAATGGTCTTTTTGAATGGCTGAAATAGCTTTGGCACTATCAAATCTTTCCCTCAATTCAGTTTTTATATTCTCATGTTCGTCCTTGGTGAAATAAAACACATCAATTCCTTTGAAATTCTCTTTTGACCATCGAAACAAAGCATCTGGCGTCAGGATGGGTTTACCATGGACGATTTGCAAGCATCTACGTCTTGCTTCTCTTTTGAAAACAGCACCCACATCGTCACAAGCTCACAAGTTGCATGGAAATGGGCCTCTGCATCTATTCCAAAATCAGTCTTGTGATGCAGACGATTAGCCATTTGGTAAAGATTCTTGTGAAGCTATGCAGCTCCATCGGTGACGTAGCTGATTCTCTCGACATCTTTGCAGTTATTCTTGACATGTTGTATTAGAATTTTCTGTACCAAGTAAACAGCTGCGGTATCGTGAGTAGTACTATCTGACAAAACAACTAAACTTCGATGCTGGATCTCGTTTCTTTCGCGATAGTAGTAAACAACGGGATGGACTGTACATTGGTCATTGTTGTAGTGGAAGGATTGAGCAGCATCTTGAGCCACAATGGCATAATTTTTTGAGAAATCACAGTGCACTAGTACTTCGCCGTTATTCAAATTCTCATTTCGATCTTTAGCAAAAGCTGATTGTTCTTTAGCGATGAAGTGATGGGGTTTTAATACTTTTAATCGTTCGACAAGAAGATCGACGAAGTCATCCATCGCAAGCGTTTGTGTCTGCCAGGTACACCTGTCAGTAGTTTGCCACAGGCGAAATTGGACAGTTTCGATAACAGAATCAGAAAGGAGCTTCTTCAATTCACACGAGAAGGGTTTCACTCCAGAGCAGTTGTTACATTCATCCAGATTAACAGGCCGGGGTTGGATTTGTACACATCAGTTGTGCTAGACAATCTTTGTAATCCTTGAGTGGGCAGGGGCAGTGAATCTTCAGTTCGAGTGGCAATGTTGATGGTGTTATATATGAAAATTTTATCATTTTATTAAACTTCAACGTTACATCGAAAGGGAGCAAAACGTTGAGTTAGCCATCGTCCACCGGATGACGTGAGTGATAAGGATGAGCGTAAGCGCATTCTTATACTCACACCCTCTAAATCGGCTCACCCATATGCACGTGTGTTCTAGGATGCTGACCTAAACATCTTCTACGGGCGCTTCGCGACACGGGAACACCGGATTTGCATTCAGTCACCGTTTAACTAACAACGGAAAATCATAACTTTTGGCTCCTGCGTTATTCCTTTTCACTACCTCGAAGCCGAGCTCGTTGCCCCTTAGTCTTGGGATTGCAAACCGATCGGTAAACTGTGTGGAGTGATCGCAAGTGATTTTCACAGTAAAAATTAACTCATACGCGACAAATACGCCCACCTTCGTAGTCGCGGGATAGAGCGTTTCATACACTTGTGTCACTGATTAGACTCAAACTTTAAATTTATCAATCAAAGTTACTATAGTGAATAAAATCAGTTATCGAACTAAACAAAGTGACTTCTACTAAATCTTCTCATCTTCATACACATTTGTAAAGGACAATCTCTGGATCACGGATACCAGTGGACTTACATCCGACGGCTCGCGTTCCGTCATTCAAGCTTACGTCTAATTACCGCAAAGATCTAAATAAGGGTGAGCTCGAAATTATCATTAATAGTTCCAAAATAATATCATCGACTACTTCTCAGCAAAAATTATCGAAAATAGTAGAAGCTCTCACGCGGCGTATCAAGTCGTTTAACGTCAAAATCCTCTACAGTATTAAGGCCAATTCCTTAAGCAAAGTCCGAAGGATAACGACTTACAATAGTTACAGTATCCAGTCAAGGGGTTTAAAATAAATTATTATACTTGTCAATTGTATTGGGTCAAATAAATTAAACTAAGGAGAACCCATAGTTTTCCGTTCATTTACTCTATATATCTAAAGACCCTCATTAGCTAATCGCGACATAGCGTAACGACGCAGGGGATGTGCCTAGCACTTCAAGGTAGGTATCCATAAGAAAATTATTCTCGAACGCAAGCATTTGTAAGCCGCGCAAGAATAATTTAAATTTAATTTGCGGATATAACCGACCTTCGTCGGTTTATATCAGTTTTGGTGTCAGAAGTGGGATACCTAACCTCACTGCGTCGTTTCGTTTAGGTAAAAGTCGTATCCGAATATTAGAATTTCGAAAATTCGTGAAGGAAAAATTTTCATTATTAAGAAAAAAAAAATTGTTTTGAAGTTACAATAATTGAAGTGCTCAATCGCTATCCAAAATACACGATAAAGGAATGAAATTTTCAAATTGTTAACGCCCCTATAAATTTTACCATCGGGCACCGAAAATTTTGTGATCGAAAAATGCCCGAGAGTGAGGCGGATAGGAGAGCGCGAGTGGCCCGAGAGGAACAAGCGTGCCGAGAAGAGGAAGACCGGCAAGATCGCGAGCAAAATCGGGGCAATCAGGATGCGAATCTGGATAATACTACTGTCACTATGAATGAGAACACAACCGCCATCGGTGCAGATTTCGTACATTATCTTAGAGCCAGGGACACCTACAGTAACATCCCTGTTTTCAATGGAATGCCAGACTCGCAAACTGATTTTCTTGATTTTGAAACTGCGATTAAAAGATGCTATCATAAAGTCTCTCCCCAAAACCCCAACTTTATCTCTGCTGTTTTAGATCGCTTACGCTTACCTGCGAGAGCGCATTTGGAAACTGTTCCAGTTCATTCAACTGACGAAATCTTAACAATACTCGGTGTTAAGTATCGCAAGCGATACAGTCAGGCTTACTTTGAGGAGAGAATAAATAATGCGTCGCTGCAAAAATATGAGGAAGTCGATGATTTTATTTTGCGCTTACAACGAATTGTGCGGAATGCTAAAAATGCTCTTAAGCTTCTCTATCCCAACCACCATCAGGTATTAACCGAATTGCTTGAAGAATTGTCCGTAAAACGGCTCATGAAATTAGCTCCAGCTGAGTATCGCGTAGAATTAAAGAGGGCACAGGTAGCAAACCTCCAAGTTGCATTGAAAACTGTGAAGCCTTTGGTGGAAGAGGATAGAGGACCTGCTGTGCCTCAGAGAGGAAACAATTCCAATTATAACGAGAATCGAAATGACCAATCTGAAAATTGTCAGCGAGACGATAGAGACAGAGGTAGAAATAATCGTGATTATCGAGGTTCATATAATCGGGAACGATCAAACGATCGTGAGAGGTGGCCTTCCCGAGATCGGTCGGTACGGTTTGGTGACAGGGACTCATCGAGAGAACGTGAACGTTATTTCTATGACGGGCCAGGGCGAGGATCATCTCGTTCTGATTCGAGGGGTCACCAACATCACGATGACGACCGCAACTCTCGTGAGTCGGACAGATACTCGGCGGTAACATCGTCGAGAGACGAACGGCGCTGCGACGATGAGCGTTGTCGGTGTGTGCATTGCCCAAATAATAAAAAGAAGCCGTCAAAGACTGGAACCTTCTCAAGTTCGGGGGACCGACAGGCTCGAAGCGATAAGTACGATGATCGCGAATCAGGTAGAAAATCGTCGCCACGGGAAGACTCGCGACATCGCCGACGATCTCGATGAGATGGAAAACCAGAGGGGCGGAGCGACGGTCAAAAGCAGTCTTTAAACGGGCAGGGCGCTCGCTCGCCAACAGTGGGAGCGGGCGAAACAACATATCTACAGACAGTATCAGTAATGGAGATATTGCGCCGCTTATAAATACAAAAACGGCCGAATATCAAAGGGGTATGTGTCCGGTCCTTACAATAGAACATCGCGACTTTTATAACTACCGTACAACCTTATTGATCGATACCGGGGGGGAAGCGAGCCTTATCTTTATTGATATTTTATATCCAGAAGCTCGAATTAACGCAAATGAAAAGATACATCTTGTTGGAGTAGGGTCGAAAATAACTGAAACATTGGGCCCTTACACTATGAAATTGAGGGGGATCGTCAACAAATTCCATGTAACCCCAGTACCTCCTGGAGGTTATCCGGGCATCCTCGGTCGAGACTTTCTCTATCGAAATGGTTGCACTGTATCTTACGACATGAATACTCTCTCCTTCCGCAGATCGCCCTGTCGACCACTGCCCTTTTCCATGCAATATCCAAAGTATTTGAATCAGCCTGCAGCCCCTGTAGCTTTTACCGAAGGAGATGGGCCTATAGTTAAAATCGAATCATCAGCGTTACTCGAAGGCTCACGACTATTCCTCCTGGATACAGGAGCGGCGGTGACGATCATATATCAAGACACCCTGAATACAGAATTCGCGCCTCTCATTAAAGTCAACGGGACGCCGACGGAATTCAACGTAGTAAAGGGGAGTTATAACGCGTATTCGGGAGTACTCGGTAACGATTATTATATACCGGCGAGAGCGGAACTGGATTTACATCGACAACCGCTACTGCTGCGCTCCAGTNTATCGATGGACAGCGTGCCGATAATCGGAACAGTATCCATTAAAGTCAACGGGACGCCGACGGAATTCAACGTAGTAAAGGGGAGTCATAACGCGTATTCGGGAGTACTCGGTAACGATTATTATATACCGGCGAGAGCGGAACTGGATTTACATCGACAATCGCTACTGCTGCGCTCCAGTGCAACAGAACCGATTTTATTCCATAGAGAGTTAAAGGCGAACGAACTCATCAATCTACCGCCAAACTCTGAGATGCAAGTGCCGGTAGAAGCCACCGAGTCTATCGACCGTAAAAAGTACCTGCCACAGATTGAAATCATAACNGCGTCGGAACAACCGCCGCGTCCAAGGGGCCGACCGAAGAAAGTTCCAACCGCGGTACCAACAGCGCCAAAACTTCAGCGGACTCCAGTGGGATCCGGCTTACAACCGTCTAAGCCAACTGCGTCGAATCCCAGCGCATCTCGGGCTAATACCAGTACGATAGCCAGTAGACTCAGGACTAGAAGGGTAGCTCAGCCGCCTGTGAACTTCCAGAAGCCCCCAACACCTGAACTCCCGGACGAGTCAACCGANAAAATCCTTGACAAATTGATACCCCATGATCAGAAAGATTTAGGACAATATGTCCGCGGTAGCCTGGAGGGCTATTAAGATGTAGTCACTGTACCTGGAGAGCGAGCTGGAGAGATCAAAGGTGTCCCATCCGAACGGCTGACAACAATTCTATCTACATCAAACAATACCGTGTGCCGGAGAAATTGAGGGACGTGTTGATGACTCACGTCGATAGTTTGTTGGAGCAAGGCAAGATTGGACCGTCGAAGTCTCCATATAACTCGCCAGTCGTCATGGTACCTAAGAAACCCGATTCTGAAGGCAATAAGCGCTGGAGGATGGTGGTAGATTACCGGAATCTAAACAAAAGAACTATCGCCGATAAATATCCGTTGCCAAGAATCAGAGCAATCCTCGATAAATTCAGAAAATCAAGAGTCTTCAGTACGTTGGACCTAGCAAGTGGTTTCCACCAAATCCGGATGGGCGAACGAGATCGAGAGAAGACAGCCTTCTCGACACCTCAGGGCCATTTTGAATATCTTGATATGCCTTTCGGATTGAAAAACGCACCTTCCATATTCCAACGCGCTATGGACCGGGTCTTGAAGGGATTAATCGGACGAGGCATTGAAGTATACCTGGACGATATAATTATCCACTCTAAAACAAAGGCATGTCATCAAAGCCTCCTAAGATCCGTATTCCAATGACTGAAGGAACACGGAGCAACTCTACAATTAGAGAAATGCCACCTGTTCCAACGCGAGGTCACCTACCTGGGATTTATTATCAATGCACAAGGCATACGTCCAGATCCGATTAAAGTACATTCCATCGTAGCTTTCAACGCACCTCAAAATAAATCGGAACTAAGAAGCTTCCTAGGCATGTGCAGTTATTTTCAGCGATTCAAGGAATGGTATTCGCCTAGAATCAGTCCATTACATGAATTACTGAAGAAAAACGTAGAATGGAAATGGGGACCCAGATAAGACTTAGCTTTCCAAGAGGTAAAAATCTTCCTCACAAATGAACCTTGTCTCCTGCACCCTGACTTCGAAAAAACGTTCTTGGTCACAGTGAATTCCTCACCATGTGGAGTAGGCGCCGTGCTGTCTCAAATGGACGACACGGGTAACGAAGGGCCAGTTGCATACGCTTCAAGGACCTTAGCAGATGCCGAAACGAGGTATACTGTAGAAGAGAGGAAGTGCTTGGCTGTCGTGTTCGCTCTAAATCATTTCAGACCGTATTTGTATGGGAATCAATTCGAATTGTTCACCGAAAGGTCGGCGGCAGTATGGTTACAGGATTGTACCGACTACACCACTCGAAGAGCCCATCTGAAGACGAAGATCTCTGAGTTTGATTTTGTGGTGCACCACCGAACCGCAAAAAGAAAACAAATTGCTTCCGCACTGGCCTATAATCCAGTAGATCCGCCAGCGATCGATACAGAAGCAACCTATTGCGCATTGCCTTATGGTAGAGTCAAGTTACCAACTCGGCCAAGAGCAAAAACAATCGCAGACCCAACAGCGTCGGAACAACCGCCGCGTCCAAGGGGCCGACCGAAGAAAGTTCCAACCGCGGTACCAACAGCGCCAAAACTTCAGCGGACTCCAGTGGGATCCGGCTTACAACCGTCTAAGCCAACTGCGTCGAATCCCAGCGCATCTCGGGCTAATACCAGTACGATAGCCAGTAGACTCAGGACTAGAAGGGTAGCTCAGCCGCCTGTGAACTTCCAGAAGCCCCCAACACCTGAACTCCCGGACGAGTCAACCGATGAAGCGGAGGAATTCTCTGACGCACCAGGCCCGGCAAACCTGCACTCAAATTCTCCACCGCTTCGTAGACCCGCGACTCCACCACCCCCTGAATATAGCTACGAGGAGGACGATGAGGTATTCGCGGAATTACCACCTCCCGATAATGAAGCTATTATAGAAGTCAAAAGGAACCCGAGAGGGGACCCTGATTCAGAAGAACAGGAATTGGAAGAGCCTCCTCTAAGGTTAGCGCATGAGAAAACCCCGGAGGCATCGGTAACCATGCCGCAAGAGGGGACATCAGATGAATTGAAATCGCCCGAACCCTTTAAACCGACTTCTGACTTCCTAGAGTCAATGCGAAGAGCATTCAGCGTACTTGATGAGAAGAACCGGTCCAAGGAAATCGCCGAGGGTGTAAGGCTCGAGGGAGAATTAGAAAGTGATGACCAGGGGTCGGAAGAGGAAGAGGAAGAGGAAGATGGTTCCTTGGAACAACCAACTATCGGGACCCGGGTAAGGAACAGAGATCGGAGAATTGAACGACTTTTGGAAAACGTCCTACAAATGCAACACAGTCTACAACAGAATCTAACAGAGAAATCCAGGCTAGAAGTCACTCAACCCGCCTTGAATAGGTTAGAAGCATCAGACTCCCAAGAGCAGCAAATCTCCGACAGATCTCGACCTCCATCGTTAATACAAGTAGGAGAGAGATCTCGAGAACCCTCAACACCTGAGTCCCGGGGACCCCCGCAGTTACCAACTGGTTCAGTCCTTCCTATTAGACGCAACAGAGTCTCCATGATGCCGACCCCTAAGCCGGGAACAAATCCCGTAGCGGAATCTAGTCCAATGGTTAGTGATGAATCCTCAACAAGCAAACAAAAATCAAAAATGAAGAAATTACGATTTTCACTACCGCCTGTAGACGATAGGAATGACTCGATACCCGTCTCGCCGGCCGCTGGGGGGGGGGTAACGCGACACCAACTACGAATGAAATGGGTGCAACGCCGGCCTATGGAGGTGTCTGTTTAGAGCCACTCACTAATACCGAGGAGTTTAGCGAAGACGAACAGGAGGGAGAGAAAATCTTCGATACATCAGAGATAGAAAATCCGATAACGGAGACAGGAAATACGATGACCGAGACAAACGACGGCATCACCTTTCAGCGCGATAACTTGGTACATTTCTTAGCAGCCGATTGCGAATTGAACAGTCCGGTTTCCAAACTCCTACAGGCAGTCCGTTACATCGACACGCGAGAACTGGGACGATACAATCCTAAAATCGGTGAAGTCTTGGTTTCACCCGCGGGAAAGTATAGAACGTTTACGGTCATTGTAAAATCACACCACACACAAAAACCTTACATACAAGACGTCGTCCTAGGTCTGTCGCGCCTACGCGAAGTGCTAGAGCACTATCGAGTTACATCTTTCCGAATAACAACCGTCGGAGACGAGATAGGAAAATTAGACGTGAGGCCTCTACTCGAAGAGGTCTTCGAAGGGTTTCCGGTGCGAATAGTCCTATGTCAAGGGAAAATTGAATGCCCTCGTGAGGAGCTGCGCGCGGAGATAATACGCGAAGCGCACGACAGTCTAGTAGGGGGACATAAAGGCGTGATTAAAACCTGCCGTCGGATTCGCGAACGCTTTTATTGGCCTGGCATTGTGCAGCAAGTCACTGAATATATTCGACACTGTTTGGCTTGTCGTCAACAAAAAAACTGCACAAATTAAGACCTGCCAGCCGATGGTCATTACCAATACACCACTTGAGCCGTTCGAACGAGTAGCAATTGACACGGTCGGTCCGATTAAACCGACTCCACGAGGGAATGTACACGTGTTGACAATGCAAGACGCGCTAACAAAGTATTGCATCGCAGTCGCGCTACCGGACATACGAACTGAAACCATCTCAACGGCGCTAGCTAATCACTTGTATGCAGTGTACGGCGCTCCGAAAATGCTTTTGTCTGACAGGGGTACAAGTTTTACTAGTAAACTCTTCGCGCAGGTCAACGATATCTTCCGGGTGAATCAAATAACCACCTCAGGTTATAGATCACAAACGAATGGGTTGCTGGAACGCAGTCACCGAGTGCTCATGGATTATGTACGGAACGTGGTGGATGACATAGAGGATTGGGATATATTATTGCCATTCTCTATGTTTTCTTATAACACTTCCGTGCACTCGGCCACTGGTTTCACGCCGTATGCTCGGCCACTGGTTTCACGCCGTATTTAAAAAAAAAAAAAAAAAAAAGAATTCTAAGAGAATTAGAATTTAGAGAGAAAAAATTTCCGCTTCACCCAGCCGGGAATCGAACCCGGGTCTCCCAGATACGCGCCGGGCACTCTTACCGACTAAGCTACCGGGAACCACAGAAATTCACTCTCAAATTCACCTCAAACACCGCCTAACCTCCTTTAGGCATTAAAGAAATTAGTGTTCTGCCGCAAAGCCCGTGTGCCGACGGCATTCCCCGACGAGCGAGACCTACAGACTTATCATGACTATATAGTGGATCTAGTTACCCGCTTAGATAAGATTCAAATAGTAGCTGCGGATAATTTAAATGAGGCCAAACGGAAATCTAAGGCGTATTATGATCGCGATGCGCATCCTGTCGATTTTCAGATTGGTCAGTTTGTGGATATCCTGGTTGAACCTAAAAGGGGCAAACTAGATAGCTATTATAAAACCTCTGTCGAAATAGTCGATATAACTGAAAATGGAAATTTAATTCTTGAGGACGCAGAAGGCGAGAAGTTTATGAAGCATCCGAACAAGGCGAGGTTAGCTCCTGATTAGAGATCTATCCCGGTACGACGAATTTTAGTGAAATTTTATACAAATTGATAGAACTTTCAACCCTGGGAAAAGTAAAAAAAAATCTGTTTCCAAAATCTTTGCAGTCGAACCTTTAATCACTAAAATCATTAGAAGCCGTTTCACTAGGATAGATTTTACAGCTCACCCCAAATTAAACTTAAAGGTCAAAATTGTATTCAGGGAGGTGAAAGACGCACTCGAAATGACGGCACTACGTCGGCAACTCGTCAGGTTACTGGGCGTGTTCTGGTTATGCGCATCGGCAGGCTGGAGTCGAGGATTATCGTTGGACACTTCACCCGAAGACGAACTTCCTTTCTCGGTGAAATACCTAAACCACAACCCGGGGATCTACTACGAGCCGCTGCAAGACCTCCAGCTGGTGCGAAGAGAATGGCAAATCATAATGAGTATCGATCTCACCAGTTTCCATCGGCAGATCGACAAAATCACCGGGCAACACCATAACGAAATGCTTGAAAAATGTGCGAACCTACTAAGCAAAAAGGAGTGTAACGAGATCCTGAAGACGAGTTCGATCGAAACGCTGAAACAACAGATTATCCAATTGAATCGCCACCTAGACGATCTCTTTTCTGCCCGAGAGATGCCTATGTAAGAGACCTCAAGTCATCGGGAACCGAACTTGGTCAGCCCATATAACCCCTGAGAAGCCGTACGTGGTCGTCACAGAGGACCGTCATCATTATGCTCTTTTGGGACCAACGAGATGTAGAACAATGCGCTCCTTTCGGAAACAGAGTAGCCTGCGTGCAGAGGTTCGCTATCAGCAATTCGCTGCTGAAACCATCATGCGAGGTAATGTTGCTCCTTAAACCGACTGTGGAAGTACTTCGTAGCTGCAATGTAAAAATCACTCAATCGCGCGGGGTGGAATGGAGACTTTTAGAATCTGGCACCCAATGGCTCTATACAGCAAATGAACCAGAGCGAGGAGAAGTGATCTGCTCACAACGGCTGGTCGGTACAGTCAACATCTCGGGTACTGGTATCATCAGCCTCAACCAAGACTGCAAATTGCAAACGGCTGGCGACCTGATAACTTATGTGGGAATTCTGCAGACATCCGAGGCAGAAATTCACCTACCGCCCGTGAATCTCACACTACTCGACCTCGTACCGGAACTGGAGGGTAGTCCAGACACGTTGGACAAGATAAAAACCATACATGTCGATCCTCTACCGAATCTGAAGGGTCATAGCAAGAGTGAACTACAGTTGGACGAGGCGCAACGTAAACTTGAGGAAATAGGCCAAAGACGGCAGGAAACCTATCACCATCGCTTGCTCACTTTTGGAACCATCGAAAGTTTGAGCTTGCTGAGCCTAGGAGGAGTCGCCTACCTCTTATTCCGATATAAATGGATCTGGGCCTTGTTCCGATGTATCTGCAAAGGTAAAAGGGGAATAGAGAGCCATGGTCGAGATGATACCGTTCCCAGAAGCAGGAACGCACGAAGCAACTCCTTGCCCACTGTCTGCCCCTCGCACCAAGCTGGAAGAGTCGACATCGTAGTCCAAAATGAAGGCCGCAATGAAGATCAGCAAGGAAGAGGCTATGCAGGCACCGCTACGCAAACGGAAACCAGACGCCCACGACCAGTAACCCTTGTCGAGTAACGTATTGAAAAATTTAAAACTGTTCTAATCTTTATAACTATTTTATTGTCACTCTGATAGAATTAAGATCTTGCCTATCTTCTTAACTAGTATTTAATATGAAATATTTTAAAAATATGCGTCGACGGATTTTGATGTTGGACGATGAGAAATCGATCGCATGAAGAGCGAAATTCAGTGATATTCCACCCTTCATGGGGGGGATGTTATATACGAAAATTTTATTATTTTATTAAACTTCAACGTTGCATCGAAAGGGAGCAAAACGTTGAGTTAGCCATCGTCCACCGGATGACGTGAGTGATAAGGATGAGCGTAAGCGCATTCTTATACTCACACCCTCTAAATCGGCTCACCCATATGCACGTGTGTTCTAGGATGCTGACCTAAGCATCTTCTCCGGGCGCTTCGCGACACGGGAACACCGGATTTGCATTCAGTCACCGTTTAACTAACAACGAAAAATCATAACTTTTGGCTCCTGCGTTATTCCTTTTCACTACCTCGAAGCCGAGCTCGTTACCCCTTAGTCTTGGGATTGCAAACCGATCAGTAAACTGTGTGGAGTGATCACAAGTGATTTTCGCAGTAAAAATTAACTCATACGCGACAAATACGCCCACCTTCGTAGTCGCGGGATAGAGCGTGTCATACACTTGTGTCACTGATTAGACTCAAACTTTAAATTTATCAATCAAAGTTACTATAGTGAATAAAATCAGTTATCGAACTAAACAAAGTGACTTCTACTAAATCTTCTCATCTTCATACACATTTGTAAAGGACAATCTCTGAATCACGGATACCAGTGGACTTACATCCGACGGCTTGCGTTCCGTCATTCAAGCCTACGTCTAATTACCGCAAAGATCTAAATAAGGGTGAGCTCGAAATTATCATTAATAGTTCCAAAATAATATCATGGACTACTTCTCAGCAAAAATTATCGAAAATAGTAGAAGCTCTCACGCGGCGTATCAAGTCGTTTAACGTCAAAATCCTCTACAGTATTAAGGCCAATTCCTTAAGCAAAGTCCGAAGGATAACGACTTACAATAGTTACAGTATCCAGTCAAGGGGTTAAAAAAAACTTATTATACTTGTCAATTGTATTGGGTCAAATAAATTAAACTAAGGAGAACCCATAGTTTTCCGTTCATTTACTCTATATATCTAAAGACCCTCATTAGCTAATCGCGACATAGCGTAACGACGCAGGGGATGTGCCTAGCACTTCAAGGTAGGTATCCATAAGAAAATTATTCTCAAACCTAAGGATTTGTAAGCCGCGCAAGAATAATTTTAATTTCATTTGCGGATATAACCGACCTCCGTCGGTTTATATCAATGGCTTCGAGCATCAATTTGCAATTTTGATGATACGTGCAAACACATACGACGTGAGTGCCATTTGCTCCCGCCAGTACATTGTTTTGGTCTGAGCTCAGCGAACTTACTGAAACCAACCAAAGCCTCTGGATGAGTATTTTTGTACTTCCTATGAAGGTGTTTCAGATTTTCGAGTATCATTTGCTTTTGCTTCACTTTCTTCTCTCTATTGATTTTGACAGATACTTTATCTTTCATCCCTGGCATGGCACGACTACTCTCTAGATAAAGCTTGTGTACTTTCTCGACCTTTTGTTTTGGAAGTGAATGGCCGGCTTTCGCAATTGGTGAGGCAAATACTCCTTTGATTTCTCTCAATTTTTTCGCTCTTCACGCCATATATCTCGTAATGCCAAATTCAGAAGCGATTTTCCGCTCGCTCCACGACTGTGGAAGAACCGTCAAGATTTGCAAGCGCTCACCGTTCTTTTCCAGATCATTGAATTTTTTCTTCAAACCATCCAGCATTTCTTCTAATTCTATTTCTCTCTAAGATCGATAGCGCTTTGATAAAGAAGGATCAGTTCCTTCTTTATCAAAGGATATCTTGGGAAGGGGAAACTGGAGAATTTAGATACATTGTCCGCTTCTTCATCGATTGAAATGCCGCAATCGTTGAGATGGAAAGACCGACCTGATCTCAGAGAACTGTTCATCACATCTGGGCTTGGTTCGGGTGTTTCGGCTTGGGGCTTTGATATCTCGGGTGGGGTGTCCGAACATCGAAGATGTGTATCATGAAGATTCACCATTGAGACGGGTGGAATCACATAATTCGGGGCCATCGTCCGGCACTGGCCACAGATTTTCGCAGACTTTGGTAGAAAGGGAAACTTCTTGTGTATTACCGAGGAAATGGGCCGCAAATCCAAACCATTGTGTCCCTTCTGACCAGGAATCCGCATCGGATTCGCACACCTATCACTTCGCGGCATTCTATGAAATGTAAAATTATTAAATGCAATCCAAAATTATCCGGAAAAACAGGATTATTCCAATAAGTACCGTGAAAACTGCTTAACTCGATACAACAGACAGGAAAATGCGAATCGATTCGGAAGGAATTGTACAACGATGAAAACTCAATAAGGAAGTTGAAGTTTTCACTAAAACTAGAGCCTGAGGAAAAACTTGTGATATTAAATCAATGAATTGATTCTTTTTGTTTTTTTTTCTCATTTATTTGGTCATGATTAGGCGAACTTCCGATGATGATGAAACAGTATAACTCTCATAGAAAGCGAAAAGACGCAAAAATTTTGAAGAAAATTTTTTGCCCGACGCATTGTTTCTCTTTTCCATCTTGACGCATCTCTTTCCTAATTCATATTCATCAAAGGTATGGTTTTAAATATCAATTTCTCAATAAAAACCAGGCAGCTCTCCTAGAAGGCGTAAAAACACGAAAATTTAGGAAACAGAAATTTTCTTCGGTACACTGGTTGTCTCTCCCACGATGGCGTATTTTTTTACATCATATATGGACGTCCTTTATGAGAAAAAAAATATTCCAGTCGAATACCGTATGGCCCTAGAGCCGAAAAAAAATAAAAACCTAAAAATTCATCGAAATTTAGGTGTAGAAGCTTCTTCACGCCTATGGAATATTTTTTTCCTGAAAGTATGAACGAAAACAAAAATTTTTTTTTTATTTGTTCGAATCGGATGCGCTATTCAAAAGTTATGAATTTTTGAAAATTTGAAGTTTGGAAGTCATTATCTCAGAAACAAAAAATCATGAGGCAATGAAATTTGGCAGGAGTACTGTCGNGAGGAAAAACTTGTGATATTAAATCAATGAATTGATTCTTTTTGTTTTTTTTTCTCATTTATTTGGTCATGATTAGGCGAACTTCCGATGATGATGAAACAGTATAACTCTCATAGAAAGCGAAAAGACGCAAAAATTTTGAAGAAAATTTTTTGCCCGACGCATTGTTTCTCTTTTCCATCTTGACGCATCTCTTTCCTAATTCATATTCATCAAAGGTATGGTTTTAAATATCAATTTCTCAATAAAAACCAGGCAGCTCTCCTAGAAGGCGTAAAAACACGAAAATTTAGGAAACAGAAATTTTCTTCGGTACACTGGTTGTCTCTCCCACGATGGCGTATTTTTTTACATCATATATGGACGTCCTTTATGAGAAAAAAAATATTCCAGTCGAATACCGTATGGCCCTAGAGCCGAAAAAAAATAAAAACCTAAAAATTCATCGAAATTTAGGTGTAGAAGCTTCTTCACGCCTATGGAATATTTTTTTCCTGAAAGTATGAACGAAAACAAAAATTTTTTTTTTATTTGTTCGAATCGGATGCGCTATTCAAAAGTTATGAATTTTTGAAAATTTGAAGTTTGGAAGTCATTATCTCAGAAACAAAAAATCATGAGGCAATGAAATTTGGCAGGAGTACTGTCGATATATAGTAATTCGAAATGCGGCAATCAAATCATTTTTTCTAGACAAAAAAAAATCCTGGGTGGCTGAGTTGACATGGAATGTCCCATAATTTAAAGTCTGTGACTGTCTGTGTCTGTGACTGTCACGTGACGCCTCTAGTACGAAGCGTGTTGTTTACATTTTGCTTTGGCCTTTTTTGCTTATTACAGTGGACATTTAAGGTGAAATACTCGACATGCCATCCCCCTTTGTTCAGAAATATTTAAACAGTATTTTTTAAAACTTGATCCAGTTAAATCCGTTAAAAGTATCGTTTTTGAAGTAGTTTTCCTGTTGGCACCTGCTAAGTTGAGGTTATACTAGAAGACTGTGGTGGGCCACTTATTTGTTGGCTGAGAATTTCGGTTAGACTCAACTGTCAGGCTCTGCCAATTACACCAGTGAGATAATGTGAAGTGAAATTGGCAGCTTGGTGGTATGTCTGACAGCCCTAAATCAAAGTGTGACAATTCCCGGTATAGTGACATAACCTCAACTCATATCAACATCATCTCTCTGAGGAGAGGTGCTGGCCTGGCTGTGAGTCCTGGTGCTGTTCATCACTCGTCTCCGGTAGCTGGATCTTATCTCCCACGGGCATCTACTCCAAAATTGGTCACTCCTAGCAAGGACCTGCGTTGCCAGTCACAGCCATCGCCCGGTCAATCGCTGGTGCTGTCCAGACTTGACAGCTCATCCAGCTCAAGCAGCTCGTGGGCGGAATCCACTGTCAGAGAAGTTATTATACCTGTTCCCAAGTGTGGAGTTCGAAAAGGGAGGAAATCGAAGGCGGAGAGTCATTTCAGGTGCTCCGAAAATCTCAAGGACGTTAAAATTACAGAGTGGTGGAAAAGAGGAGCCAAAAGACCACGGGAAAAGTCAACGACACCCTTTACCTCGCAACTTTGCAGCAGATTAAAAGTACGCAAGCTGTAGAGCCCGAACACAGACTTTAACTTCCCCGCAGCTACAAATTATATGCCGGGGGAGTCTGCCCTGGTGTCCGTCTCGCTAGTATTTGAATCCAGTCCCATCACCGCTCATGGGGGGCAAAGCAGAGGACATAGACAAGATTCTTCAAGCGATCCAGGGCTTAGACTCTAAGCTCACCACCATCTCCAGCGATGTCCAAACGCTTAATACAAAAACAGACAGCCTCAGCTCTCTTTACACGTCTTTAAACCGAAATCGCTCCGAAATCGCGGATTGGTTCCTGACAGTGTGAGTGAGGAGTTCTCTGCTAATATGAACAGAGCCTTGGTGGCTCTTGACGCGACTGAGAGAAAAAACAAGAGGCTAAACCTTGTAGTCGGTTGTCTAGAAGCTGACAACGCCAATTTGGAGATGAAAACCAGAGAGTTGTTTATGGAGAAATTCAACATATCTGAGGAGATAAAGGTGGTTAACGTCTCGGAGGTACCATCCAACGTAATTGTGACGTTGAATAGCTGGGATACGAAACTGAAAATCATAAAAAACAAGAGACAGGCGCTCGCCAACTCCAGAGTTTTCATCCAGCCGGACCTTACTCAATGGGAGCAGAAAGTGCTCAGGTGAGAATGGCTTTCCAGAAAGTGAAAGTCAACGATCAGTGGTACAATTGGGACGATTTTAATGACAGGATTGCTATGTGCGTCGCCCCATCATCCGACCGAGGTAATAAGTTCAATCTACCTCTGCCCAGAACACGTCTGGCTCTTGGTCGGCCCAACGGCCAATCCCAGCAGTAAACTTTTCTTTTGCTTTTGCCCAGATTCTCCTAACTCTTACCAATTCTCTCTCCCTTGTGCGCAGTAATGAGTCTGTCGTTCATTCACATCAGCCGGACTGCTAATGATAACTCCTCTGTTATCATTAACATTCTGGAATGCAAATGTTCCAAGTAGAATCTCGCATTTCCTGGAGTCAATCAACAGCCAGATTATCTGTACAAGCGAGACCTGACTAGCAGAAGCACCAACGTACTTAACGAATGGTTGGAACAACTTTCAACAACTCTGGGTTCCTGCTGTGAAGGAGAAGCTGATTGGAAGGTGTCGAGGAGGTTTGGCTATTTTTGCTGCCAAAGAGGTTGCCAAGTGCACAGTGATATCATCAAACGAGAGCTGGATCGTCAGTGAAATTGTGCTTGGTGATCAATCCTGTATTTTGGGTTCAGTGTATTTTAGTCCCAGTTTAGCTCCTGAAGAGCTTTTTGCTGACTTTGAAAAAATTTTAGATGACATTTGTAGCATAGCGGAGGGAAAATTGTTTATTATTGGTGGGGATTTTAACTGTTGGGTGGCAGAGCACAATTGTTGGCCAGAAGAAGCGCTAACTGACACCAATCTGCTTCCCAACAGAAGTTCACTTCATAAAAAAGATAACGAGAAGGTCAAACTATTATTAGAAATAATGGAAAATTATAATTTTATTCTATTAAATGGCAGAACTGAGAGTGACCATCCTGGAAAATTCACATATGTATCGGCCGCTGGGGCTACTGTACTGGATCTAGTATGGGTATCCTACCCAGAGGCTCATTTAATTTCTGACTTAAAGATAGAGCAGGGAATAACCCTCTCTGATCATTTCCCGGTGTCAGTCTCAGTCTGCCTATCATCCAATTCTGATGCGCACAAAGAAATTGTAGCATCAAGGTCAAAACACTTAAACTGGTTAAACGATAAGGCAGATGATTTTTACTTGGCATTGGAGAGATCGGCAAAAGTATCTGTAAATTTTTCAATCGACTCGATAGATTTTATTTACGATAATATGGTTTCTGCTATAAAAGAATGTGCTTTCGAGCTAGGAATGTACAAATCAATTACGTTTCCGCCCCTTAGAAAGAAAAAATGAGCTAACTGGTATGACAAGGAGTGTGAGAAGTCCCAGATTGAAGTGGATGGCATGTACAAGACATTACTGAGCTCAAATTTTAATGACACGATTAGACTGGAATTTGTGGATATTAGAAAAAAAACATTGTGAAATTTAAAAAACAAAAATACTTTGATGATATTACTTTCAAGTTTTCTCAAGTCAAGGACGCAATAGGATTCTGGAAAATTGTAAAGTTTTGTAGAGGCTTCTCCCCGCGAATATTCTCAGTTTTGCTGGATCAATGGTCTGACTTTTACCGGGCGGTTTTTCCTCCAGTGGCTCGGGGGCCCCTCACTTTTACTGGAATGGCTGATCCTTCGCTGGACGACCCTTTCACGACTGAAGAGATTGTTAAACATATAAAAGAGTTGAGTCGGGGAAGGCTCCAGGGGATGATCAGTTATCGAATGAGTTTTATAAAAATCTCCCGGGGAACTGGATCCTATATCTCACTGTTTTATTCAATAAAATAATGGAATGTGAGAGGTTGCCAGCCGCTTGGAAAAATGTGATTTTGACTATGTTGTACAAAAAGGGGGAGAAGGCTAACCCTAGCAACTATCGGGGCATTGCGCTCATAAACACGATTGCCAAACTCTTTACTTCGATATTAAAGTCAAGACTGGAAGCCTGAGCGATCAAAAGAAATATTATTCCGGAATGTCAAGCAGGTTTTGTCAGAGGGAAAAGTTGTCTGGATAATATTTTTGTTCTTATGTCTGCGATCAACCAATAAAGGCGCCTGGGAAATAGAAAGGTTTATGCTCTCTTTATAGATTTTAAGAGGGCGTTCGATTCGGTGGACCATAAGAAGCTTCTCTTATTTCTCGATGGTTTGCGGGTCAGCCCAACACTGTTGAGAATTCTGGGGAATATGTACTCCCAAGCAAATTTGAGAGTGAGACAAGGAGCAGAGTATTCCGAGAAAAATTGCAATCACGGAGGGAGTGCTTCAGGGAGAGATCCTGAGCCCCCTACTGTTCATCTTATTTCTTTCAGACCTAGAAAATTTCTTTCGTGACAGGGGGGCTCGGGGCATCTCCATTGATGCTCTCTCCGAGGTCTTAGCTCTGATGTACGCGGACGACTTGGTTTTTCTCTCTGAAAACGTGCTCAACACGCAAAAAGTTTTATTGATCCTGGATGAATACGTCAAATTGAAAGGTCTGAGCGTCAATATCAACAAAACACAACTGGTCATTTGTAAATCCGGCAGACCCTCGAAGAATGTCAAGCCCTTAACACTTGAGGAAAACACGACTGTAACGGTCAGATCTTACACTTATCTGGGCATTGAAATTGCAAATTCAGCCCTGGATCTTGCGGCAGCTAAAAGCTCGATTCATAAAGCCAGAATTGCCTGTGGCACGGCTCTAAGTATGCTTATCAAAGCTAAATCAGACTGTTTCGCCAGTAATTTGAAAATTTTCAATAGTATTATTGTATCGACGCTTTTGTACGGCGCTCCAGTCTGGGCCCTAAGATACACCCAACTTTTAGAACCAGTCCAACCTTACTTTTTCAAAAGAATTTTCAGACGTTCAACTTGCACGCCGGCCTACTTGTTGCGTCTTGAGCTGGGCTTGGTCCCCCTGGAGGTTACCATCTCTCTCACTTTGGGCTGGATCATAAAAATGTTAAAAATGGAGCAAGCACGCTTGCCTAAGATCTGCTTTCTGAGAGAGGTGCACAGTAGATGTATGAGACGGGTTTTGGGGCAACGTTTCTGGGGCGAGCGCTGGAGACTTGTGGAAGAGGCCCCCGCGAGTGGGTGGTGGGGTGGGATTAATCAAATC